>NC_142435.1:86671833-86972916 GCF_059453495.1 Arachis ipaensis
AAAATTCAACATCAAAGGAAAAATAATGATTTTAGAAAAGAAAATAAAAATATGCACAGAATTAAAATGTAATGAATGAAAGTATGTAAATAAATTAGGTAAAATAGAATGCAAGTGAAAAAGGATGAGAAGTTAAAAAGATAAAGTAAGAAAGAAAGAAGAAAGAAGAAAAGATGGAAGAAATTAGGATTGGGAAAGAAAAGATAAGATATTTGGCTGAGCTGGATAAGCTGTGTGCCGCATATGACGCCGACGCGTGAGTGACGCGGTCGTGTGGTGCGCGATAAGGTCAGGTGACGCAAACGCGTGGGTCACGCGATCGCGTGGCCTGATTTGTGCGATTGGCGCAAGTGCAGCCTCGCGTCCACGCAACTCTCTGTTCGAAACTCTTTTTGCCAAATTTTTGAGTGACGCGGTCGCATGGTTGACGCGATCGCGTGGATGGCCTTTCTTTTAAAAATGACGCGGACGCGTGGGGCAGACGTTCGCGTGGCAGGGCTTGTGCTTCTAGCACGGTTCCATCCCCATTCCAGCCCAACTTACTGCCTTACACCCTTTTACATCGATTTTACAGGGCCACGCGTTCGCGTGGGTGACGCGGACGCGTGGGAGGCATTTTTCCCACATGACACGGATGCGTCAGCGATGCGGTCGGGTGGATCAATTTGTGCCAAAGGCACGCCTCCAGCCACGCTTTTGCGTGACTCTCTGTTCAATCTTGTTTTCTTCCCAACGCGCTGGTGACGCGGACGCGTCAGCGACGCTGCCGCGTCGCGTGCGTGTTTTTTTTTTTTTTAATGCAGTATGCAGAATGCAAAATGATATGGATGTTTTGAGTATTTCCAGGTTCAATGAAATAAAATAAAATTCAAAAACAAACAAAACTAAATAAAATTATAGTTGAAAAAGGAATGATCATACCATGGTGGGTTGTATCCCACCTAGAACTTTTAGTTAAAGTCCTTAAGTTGGATATTTGGGGAGTCTTTTGTTATGGTGGCTTGTGCTTGAACTCAGCCAGGAATCTCCACCAATGTTTGTAATTCCAGTAGCCTCCGGGATCTCAAACAAGGCACGTAAAGCCCTTGAGCACTTTTAAACAGGTTCTCAGGCTCCCAGTGTGCTGAATGTCAGAACAAACTCTAGGATCCCAAACTTTGCTTTTACACCCGTCTTTGTGTTGATCATCATGATTCCATCCGGGTAACAAGCAATCTGAATTCCCACTAAAGCGGCCAAACAACTTCCTAGACCCATTCAGTTGAGCTTTACACCAACCCTTATACTTCAATTTGGAGCAGGCAACCATATTGAACTTTGCATGACAACTCTTACCACTGACCATCTTCCTCTTACTCTTAACGCCACAAAGAGCTCTAAGCTGACCATCTGTATCAAGTAAACCATATTCAAATGGAATGAGAAAGCTAAGAGATATGAATTTTACCCACTTGAATGTTGTATTGGATTGTAATGGCTTTGGGGGAGAGGTCTCCAGCAACTTTGGTAAGGTGATTTCCAACTCCATTCCCTTGGGCTCTTCTTTGACAACTTCCACTTCTTTGCAAGCTTATTCAATTTCAACCTCTTCCTCTTGGTAGCTCTCTTCCAATCCAATCTCTTTTTCATTGCTCACCAAGGGCATGGGAGGCTGTGCTTCTTCTTCTTTAATCTCCATCTCTTGACCAACCTCTTCCAAGTCTTCAACTATGATATGCCTTGGAGGTTGTACACCCTCTTCAACATCAAATACAACCGTCTTGGAAGGGGGTTCTATGTCTTGACTTTCCCATGGAGGTTTAGCATCTCCTAAGTCTTCAACCAATTCTTCTTCTTCGATAATTACAGCTTCCTCCACTTGTTCCAGCACAAAAGTATGTTCCTCATTGTCCATTAGAGTTTCTAGTGTCTCCTTTATGCTACGCTCTTTTATTGATTCTTCACATGTAGCCATGGGAGCACTTTGAGTGTCTGAGTGTTGGGAAGCTAATCGACTTATCGCTTGATTTAGTTGATATAGAGTTGCATGAAATTGATCTACTGTTTCCTTGAGACGATCCGTTGATTCTTGTTCCGCTTGGGTATCATAAGTAGGACCATAAGGCTCTTGGATTGATGGATATGGATATGGTGCATATGGAGGTGGTGGTTCTTGGGAGTAATTGGGTTAGAATTAGGGTGGTTCTATATATGGTTCATATGGTTCATAAGGTGGTTGGTATGGTGGATGAGGGTTAGGGTCATATGAGGGTGTTTGGTGGTAAGGGACTTGTGAGTATGGTGGTCCAAAATGATGTTGAGGAGGTGGGTCATAGGTATATGATGGGGGTTCACCATATCTATCGTCTTGGTATGCACCTTGGAATGGCTCTTGACTATAGCAGTTAGGTGGGTGTTGGTTGTCATGGAAGGGTCCACCATAACTGTTTTTTTGACATGCATTGTGGAATGGTCGTGGTCTATGGTATCTTGGAGGGTGTTGTTGCCTAAAGGGTTGATCAGATCCTCGAGGCTCCTTCCATCTCTGATTGTTTTGACCTTGATGCATGTTCCTGTTATAATTTCCATTCCTTGCAACAGCATTGGAACCAAACTCAAAGCGAGAGGGGTGAGAACTCATAATAGTAAATAAAAATTAAAAACGAAAATAAAAACAAATTTTAAATTAAAAGGTTATTTAACTTTCGAATTTGAAAATTAAATTTTGAAGTTTGAAATTTAAAATTTTGAAATTCGAATTTTGAAATTTGAATTTTAAATTTTTGAAATTTGAATTTTGAAATTTGAAAAATTTTTAATTTTGAATTTTGAAAATTTTTAAATTTGAATTTTGAAATTTGATTTTTCAAATAAGATAAGATAAGATAAAAATTTTAAAATAAAAATCTGAATTTTTTTTAAGCAAATTTTGAAAATTCAATTAAAATAAAGAGAAAAGATATTTTTGAATTAAATGAGGAAAGAGAAAAACAATAAAATGACACCAAACTTAAAATTTTTAGATTAAAACGAAGAAAACAACTAAGAACAACTTGAAGGTCAAGATGAACACGAAGAACAAATTTTTTTTAAATTTTTTTTTAATAACTAAATAAAAACCAATAACCTCTTAATTTATGAAAAAGAAAAAATAAAAACAAAAATAAAAATAAATAAACAAGCAAAAGAAAATATTTACATTAACCAATAATAAGGCACACGTTTGCAATTCCCCGGCAACGGCGCCATTTTGAAGAACTAAAGATTGATGGTTTAGAAGTTATAGTAAACTCTCGTTGCAAGTATAGTTACTAAACCAAGCAATCAACCTTTCTTACAAAAGTTTTGGTTGTCACAAGTAACAAACCCCTTTGAAATTGATAACCGAGAATTTAAACCTCGAGTCGTCTTCTCAAGGAATTGCAGGAAAGTATGTTCTTATTATTGGTTATGAGTCTTGTAAATTGGGGGTTTTGAAAGTAAGGAACTAGTATGTTAAATGATAAGAAAAATAAAATAGCAATAATAAAATAAACTCTTGGCAAGGTATTAGAATTGGAAGTCCTATCCTTATCAATTGTGATGAGAATTGGATTTTAATCCCACTTTGTTAACCTCTAACTATGAAGGTAAATCAAGTGGATTAATTAGCTTAATCCTCAGGTCCTAGTCAATTCCTATGGAAAGACTAGAGTTATTGGAGCAACTCCCAATTTCAACCACTGCTTTATTTGACAGCTCAAGCGTTACCAATTACTTAACCCAAGCCAAAGGGGAGAAAATATCGAAATTAAATCAAAAGCATCAATATAAATAAAGCAAAGTAATCTTAAATCTGAAATACGTCAAATAATACTAATTAAGAAAATCATAACATGAATGTAGCATAAGCCAAATTGAAAAGATAAATAATAATTAAAAGTATATAATAAAAGTAGAAAATAAATAAGAGGAACATTGAACCTGTGATGAAGAAGAAATAATCATAAATCCTAAAACTAAATCCTAAGAGAGTGGAGAGAACCTCTCTCTCTAAAACTACATCTAAATTATGAAAAGTGTATTATGAGCTTGTTTAATGAATGAATGGATTCCCCCACTTTATAGCCTCTAATCTGAGCTTTCTGGGCCAAAAACTGGGTCAGAAACACCCCAGAAATCGCTAGTTGCGAAATTTGCCACGCTAGTTTTTTGTCACTACGACGCGTCTGCGTGGAGCACGCGTTCGCATCACCTAAAGTCAAGGCAACTATGGCATCTTATATATCAAATCGAAGCCCCGGACGTTAGCTTTCCAATGCAATTGAAACCGCATCATTTGGACCTCTGTAGCTCAAGTTATAACCATTTTAGTGCGAGAGGGTCAGGCTGACAGCTTTGCAGTTCCTTTAACTTCTTGTATTCCTTCCACTTTTGCATGCTTCCTTTCCATCCTCTAAGCCATTCCTGCCTTATAATCTCTGAAAATACTTAACGCACATATCAAGGCATCTAATGGTAATAAGAGAGGATTAATAATAAGCAAATATAAGATCAAGGAAGCATGTTTTCAATCATAGCACAAAATTAGAAAGGAAAACGTAAAACATGCGAATAGTATGAATAAGTGGGTAAAGAGTTGAAAAAAACCACTCAATTAAGCACAAGATAAACCATAAAATAGTGGTTTATCAGTGACGCATACGTGATGATGAGATGAGATGTGGTTCTTGCATGGCTCGGAATCATTCAAAACAAGAATCAATTCGTTGGTAGCATAGTCCGAACCGACAATGAATTCTCCAGATGAAATAATAAATTCAATACAAAATAACAGAGATCAAGAGTACTTCAACCTCGGCTCGTTCTCCCTAGGAATGCAATCGAAGTGTTATGCTTTCGGTTGTGGAGGTCAAAAAGCGGTTTAGTAATCAAAGAACAAAATATTCAAAGAACTAAGCAATAAAAGAACTAAGAGATGATCAAAATTGGCAATAAATGCAAGTAAAAAGGAAGTGAGGTCAAAACTAGTGAAAATGCTATAAATGCAAGAGAAACCTTGACTTGGGAATGAGAGTCTAAGAATCCTATTATTGCTATAACAATAACTATGGTAATTATCATGAGTTAATATCGCTTAGTTAACCCCAACCATCAAGAAGTAAGTCAAGCAAGCATAATTGACCTTAATCCATAAGTCCTAGCCAACTTACCAAACTAGTTGATAAAAAGCAAGCGTCAGTGAAAACAAGAGTCAACTAACTACCCAAGAATTACCACTAAATGTAGAACATTATGACTCAAGTATCTTAGGAACTCAAACCACAAGTCAAGGTGTGAAATTCTACTCAAAATCTAAAGTTTGCATTTTCACAAACACCTTGTGTGCATAAAAGTAAAACATGGAATATTGCAAATTAAAATGGAAAACTATAACCAACTATCAACAAAACCAAATATAGACAAGAAATCAAGCATAAAGGAAGCATGAAACATAAAATTCATTAATCAAAACTTCAAGAAACAAAAAACTGCAAGTATAAACAAGTAACATGAACCAAAGAAAATGTAAGTATAAGTGCTATAATTAAAAAGGAAATTGAAAGTACTTACAATTAGAGAGGCAAAATCCAAAATCAAAGCTTGCTATAAAATGCTACAATGAAAATTGATAAACCCTAGGAAAGCATTCTACCCTACACTACTCCTACTCCTATGGAAGCTTCCTACACTACTAATACCTAATGAAAACTAAAACTAAAACCTAATGTCTTCATATGTGTTGATTCTCCCCTCATATAGCACTTCAATTCAGCATTCAAGCCTTCCAAAATGGGCCAGAAGCCTCCAAAACTCGCGCAGCACGTGTTTCATTAATGAAATCACGTGCAGGGACCTGTGCGGACCCACAGATGTGTGCGTCCACACAGTCGGCTGAATATTGACCTGTGCGTATGCACAGGTGCTCGTGCGCACGCACATTTCGCTGTGTGTGCTTTTCCTTGTTTTCTTCATGTTTTCTCCCTTGTACTTACTTTTTTTTCACTTTTGGCTATCCATTCTTGCCTCCAAGGCCTGAAATTACTCAGCAAACATGTCATGGCATCAAACGGAATAAAAATGGAATTAAATTTTTCATTTCAAGCACAAAATTGCATATTTCCACATTTAGGACTAAATCGGAGACAAAACACAAAAGTATGCTATTTTGGTGCTTAAGTGTGAGTTCATGTGCTAGAATCCATCCAAATTGAGTCAAAATATACCATCAAATATGGACTCATCAATACCCCCACACTTAAACAATAGCATGTCCTCATGCTAAACCAACAAGGAGAATGATCAAAAAGGGGTAATCAACTTATTAAATGCAATTATCTAAGTGCATGCAAGTACATATATATTATCTATACCTATATATCTATCTATAGCATCTATATGAAATTGGTGAAGACAAACAAGAAGATCCCTACGGAAGACTTCTCTCCAGGAGATAAAGTGATCTCAGCTTACTTCCCAGATATCCCCCCTAATCTCCCCACTGTACCATCTCAGTTACCTAAGGTCTTCACTATCAACAGAGTTCTCTTCTTGGAACATGTAGAGATCATTGATACAACCAATGGATATAAGTCCAAGGCAAGAGGGGAGGACTTGAAGCATTATCAACCTCCCTGATGAAGGAGAAACGTCAAGCTAGTGACGCTAAAGAAGCGCTTCATGGGAGGCAACCCATGTTTTATTAGCTTTTACTAGTGAATAAGTCAATATTCATGAATTTCAACCAAAACTTGACAAAAACTTGGTGAAGTCCTTATATTGCAGTATATAGTGAAGAACAAGTTTGGTGTTCAAAGCGTGCCAAGAAAGCATGAATGCAACTGAGAGCATGCTAGTCTTGGAGCTTTGAACAGAACTTTTCATCACAGTGCTCCAAACTAAGTTTGGTGTCACCTCATGGTGCCACCAATGTGCATATAAGGATACACAGTTAGTTAGTTAGTTGGAGTTCATGAATAAACAAAATATTTTCTTCTCCTTATTATTCTAGCCGTAAAAATTTAAATTGATTTTTTTGATATTTCTTACTTTTCTTATTTGATCTTTATAGAGAAAGGAAAAGAGTATTGAAGGAGATTGATTGGACAATTTAATGAGAAAGGTTCGGCCACTTCATGAAGAGGGTACTACACATGTGCCTCAAGGGGGAATGCATTGGGAATGGTTGCCCTGCAACATTGGAGGAAGAACAAACTTGGAAACTGAACCAACTCCATCATAAAGTTGGTAATCCTCGTGCTTACTCCATACAAAACCCCATCCGTTCATCATACACCAACCCCATCAATCCACACCTTTCATCTCTTCATCACTTCTCTATATAAGTGGATCTAATCCGCACCATCTCCACATTCGAAATTCATATCCCTTGCACTTCACTTTCCAGCAACTAGTTCTTCAACTTCCCACTCTCTAAATCCCACATTTCTCCCCTTCACTACACCCTTTTCGCATTAACTTCATTCATGGCATCATCAAGCTCCAAGAGGCAGAAGAGGAAGGAACCAATGGAGAACATTCCTTTCGACGAGAAGAGATTCAAGACTGCCTTCCATGAACGAGAATTTGAGCGGATAAAGCTCAAAAAGATACTGCCCGAGTTAACCTTCCAAATTAATGAAGACGACTGCCCATAGATTCGGGAGAAGATTGAAGAAAGAGGGTGGCAAATGCTCACCAATCCAAAGGGGAAGATCAATGCAAACCTCATCAAAGAGTTCTACGCAAATGTGGTCAGAGAAGACAAAACCAGGGCCCCAACCTTCAAAAGCTATGTAAGAGGAAAGGAGGTGGACTTCAGCCCAAATGCTATAATAAGAACTCTTCACCTGAAATCACCACGTTTTGATGAGCCCAGCTATCATGCAAGGATAAGTAAAAGGCAAGACAATGATGAGCTCACTGAGATCGTGACTGACATCTGTGTTATAGCAGCTGACTGGGAGAGGTATGGAGATGGGAGACCCTGGTTCATCAAGAGGGGAGACCTTAGCCCAGAAGCCAAGGGGTGGTTTGAACTCGTGAGGAGGTCTATTCTCCTAGTTGCAAATAATTCAGAGGTAAATATTAATCGAGCAACTATGGTACATTGCCTAGTACAAGGTGGAGAAATCAAATTTGCATGAACTTATAGCTGAGAAGCTTGAATCAGGTGCCAGGCTTTGGTACCCCAGCACCATTCTCCGATTGTGCACAAAAACCAAGGTGGTCTTTGAGGATAGCAATCCAGACTAGGTGAACCCTGGGAGGCTAATGACAACCCAGCGTATACTACACCTGCTCAGCAACAAAGAACGCCACAAATAGGGAAACTAAAAGCAAAAGAAGGAGCTCACCAAGAGGAGTCTCATCAGGAAGAAGATCAATAAGGAGAGCATCCTTACCCAGCCGACTGGAATATAAATCACCTTCTAAGAGCTATTGAAGATTTGGGGATGAGACATATGGAAGGACAAGAGAAAATACTAAACCGGATGAGCCAACAAGAAGAGTGGCAGAAACAACAAATGGAGCAGCAACAGGAATAATACTCCCAGCTCACTCAAACCATCCACCAAGTTACTGAGAGGCAAGAACGTCAAGATAAGCATTTGCAGGAACTCAATTAGCGACAAATAGCCCAAATGAAAGCATTCAATGAGTTCACTGTACTTAATGAAGGGCGGCAACTACATAGGGAGGAGTTCAACGTCAACACTCAAGCCAAGTTGAACTACATGTCCAGTAATATGCATCATCTACACTATGCCATCCCTACATATGATAAGGTCCAAAAAGATTTTGTTGAACAAGAAGAGAGAAAGGTGAAACAGCAGAAGGAAACACTCAAGAAGAAGATGGAAGATGGTGGTTTCTGGAAGAAGCTACTTGGAAAAGGCAAGGGAAGTGGGAGCACAAGCAATCAAGAAAAACACCAGGAGGACAAGCAAGAAGGAGAGCATGGACATCCACAAGAGTAAAAGGTGGTGGAGTTCCTTCTTTGGTCCATCTTTTTCTATGCTTTAAATAAGGAAGATCTTGTATGAAATAGAACTTGCTTCCATGTTAGTTTAAACCTTTTTAAATTCTGTCTTTTAAGTCTTTGTGTTGAAGAGGTTTATGATTGCTAGTCCTTATGTCACTGCATCCTTACTTTGCTTATTTATATGCTTGTTCCTTTAAATCAAATGAAAAAGAGAATGAGTATTTTTAAAGACCAGAGAAGAGTTCATACTATGGAGTAAGTTCATGAGTTTATGGTATAGTCATAAGTTAGCTAAGTTGGTTCAACCATAAGGTGGGAGGACAACTGTCTGTCATGAATACTATGCTTAAGACACACCCCATGAGACTAGCTAAATAAGAAGATCCTAATAAGAAAAAAGGAAAGAACAATCAAAGTTGAGGAATAAAAGAAAAAGAGTAAGCAATAAGGCTAGGCACCAATGGTTTTAATCTTGAGGCATGTGTCTGTGGTGTTCCTGTGTGAGGGATCTACTTGGATTAATAAGCTCTTAGGGGTGCCTTATCACTTGGTAACTTGGGTTAACTAACTCGGGATTATCAGCTGAAAGTCCACTATCAAGAGTAACCCTCACTACAGAGCATTTAGTAACCCAAAGAGGTGCTGGACACCAAGGTCTCAAGAAAAGAAAATAAATAAACTATATGCCTGTGGTGTGTATGTATGGGGGAGAGACTTGAGCAAGTAAGTCCTTAGGGGTGCTTTAACACCTAGCACCTTGAACCAACTGGTTCGGGACTATTGGCTGAAAGCTTATTTTAAAGAGTTGCCCCCTTACAGAACACTTAGCCTAAGAACACAAATAAGCCCTGAAATAACAACAAAAGGATCAATAAATAAAAGTTTCATGGGATGCAATCACAGTGAGTATTCTAGGACATGATAAAGGTCTGAAAGCCAGGAATGAACCTAAGTTGCTATGCATGAAACCACCATAAAACCAGGGACATGACTTCCACAAGAATGACTCATTTCTCTTGGCATTCCATTCATCATTCTCTTGTTCCAGTACTTGCTTAGGGACAAGCAAGCTTTAAGTTTGGTGTTGTGATGCCAGGGCCTTTTGGCCAGTTTCACTGACCTTTTCTTTACTGTTTTTAGGGTAGTTTCATGCATTTCCTTAGGAAATAAGCTAGTTTTGGGTAGATATTCACTTACATCTTGATTCAAGCATACATTGTGCACTTTACATGATTTTATGAGGATTTTGCATGAATTTAAGGACAAATTGGATGTTGCATTTCCCATGACTTGGACTAGAACTTTGATGCACTTTATTGCTTGATTTCAGGACAAAAGAAGCAAAGAAGAACCACATTAGTGGCTACGTTAGTTACACTAACGTTAACACTAACGTGGAATGGGAGTAACTTGCAAAGTTAATGAGAAAAGTGATTGCCAATAACGCTCTCGAAGCCATCATTGCCCACGTTAAGAATCACGTTAACTAAGTTAACGTGAACTCTAACATTATCACCAATGTTGGACCAAGCTCATGAGTGGCTACGTTAGTCACCACGTTAACTTAGTTAACGTGGCCTCTAATGTTAAGAAAAAAGGGGGGAAGCCAACGTTAGTGATATTCAACATTATCACTAACGTTGGCCAAGTCACACTAGGCCACATTAACTCCCACGTTAACCTAGTTAACGTGGAAGCTAACGTGAGGAAACAAGGTGGTCGACAACATTAGTGACACTAAACATTGTCACTAACGTTGGAAGGAACCCACACAAGCCCCAATGAACCACGTTAACTCCCACGTTAACTTAGTTAACGTGGAAGTTAGCGTGAAGAAGGGAGGTGACGCCAACGTTAGTGACACCCAACATTGTCACTAACGTTGGAAGGAGCCCACACATGCCACCATGAGCCACGTTAACTCCCACGTTAACTTAGTTAACGTGGAAGCTAACGTGGATAAGGGAATGTTGAGCCAACGTTAGTGACACTCAACTTTGTCACTAACGATGGAGATGACTAGCATGGCCACGTTAGAAGCCACGTTAACCTAGTTAACGTGGACTCTAACGTGGGAGCTAAGGGGCACATTGGAACATTAGTGACAATGTTAAGTGTCACTAACGTTCTCGAAGGTTGGCAAGCCAACGTTAAAAGAGCCACGTTAACTAAGTTAACGTGGACTCTAACGTAGGGAAGGGGGAGGCTTCTCAACGTTATTGGGAAAGTTGAGTCCCAATAACGTGCGCGAAGGACAAAGAGGCAACGTTAGTGGCAACGTTTGTGCCACTAACGTTGAGGTTAACGTGGCTCTTACTTGGGTAAGGAACGTTAGTGAAAAAGTTGAATGTCACTAACGTTCTCGAACCCATATTTTCACTGAACGTTAACACCACTAACGTCCTGAGCAAAAGTCTCTGCCCACTTCACACTTTCTCTCTGCAAGTAAATCCAAGCCCAATGAAGAAGATAACTGCTTCAAACTCAAGATCCAAAGGCCCAGACCCAAGACTTAAAGAACCAACTAGAAGAGTAGAAGAGTAGTATATATAGGAGTAGCTTTGAATTAATTGAGAGTTGGAAAATATAGGGAGCCTCTTGGCATAGAATTACTCTCTGTATTTACTTTCTCTGCACTTCTAGTTTTCATCATGTATTCTCTATCTTTGTTTTCATTTTCCAGAGCTATGAACAACTAAACCCCTTTCATTGGGTTAGGGAGCTCTGTTGTAATTTGATGGATCAATACTAGTTTTCGTTATTCTTCTTCTATCTTTTCTCTTGATTTTACTTGAAAGCTTTCGATCTTCATCCAATTGGGTAGTTATCTTGGAAAAGAAGCTATTCATACTTGGATCTCTTCTGAACCTTGAAAGAGGAATGAAGAGATCAAGCTAGAAATGCTTTCTCATGCTGGACCAAATTGGGTTTGGACAGATATGTGACTATAATCCTCTCAACACTTGATTTGGGAAATGAATGTGGTATAATTAGTGACCATACTTCATCTCTTCTCATGAGCAATTGACCAAGGAATTGGCTATTGATCAAGATTTGGGAGATTGAATTACAAGAAATTGTAATTCAATCACTTAAGATTGCGAAGGAGATCAATGAGTGCATTGATTGAGGAAGAGATGAAAATGAAATTGATCCGGAGAATGCAACATCTCCTAAGCCCAATGAACTCCCCATTTCTTATCTTACCCATTCTCTTTAATTTCTGTTATTTACTCTTATGAGCAATTCCCCCATTCCCATTTACAATTCTGTAATTTACTTCCGTAATTTTATTTTTAGTTCTTTAATTCTAGCATTTACTTTTTCTATCATTTACCTTCCTGCCTTTTTATTTTTTTGCAATTCTAAACTCAAATCCTGGATTCGCTCAACTAGAACATTCCTCTAATTAAAGTTGCTTGATCAATCAATCCTTGTGGGATTCGACCTCACTCTATTGTGAGTTTTTACTTGACGACAAATTTGGTACACTTGCTGAAGGAAATTTGTTAAGAGACAAGTTTTCCGTGCATCAATGTCACTGGTGCGGGCTCAGCTGCTGGTTCCTCAACTGCTTGGTCAGCTGGTTCTACTACCATCTCTACTGTCTGCGCGGCTCCAGCTACCGGCTCTTCAACTATAGGCTCCTCAACTTACTGAACTATAGCCTCCTCAACCGCGGGCTCTGCCGGTCTCTGCTCAGGGGTTTCAACTGCCTGGCCAGCTTCAGCTACTGGCTCCTCCGATGCAGGCTCCTCGGTTTCAGCCTCAAGCTTTGGTGTATCTGGAGGAGGTGGCCCAGGGTCTTTACCCTCAAACTTCGCCATTATCCACTAGAAACGGCAAGCATTGCAGCGCTAAAAATGGTAGAGAAGCTGAATAATCTCCTGACCCATCTCATAGGGTTTCTTTAGTTGAGGTGTGGGTGCGGAAGCTCTAGGAGGTGCTGAGGGCTCTGCTTCTGATGATGGTTCAGTTGTCTTTCTCTTCTTTTGTAGCGGTCCGTTGTAGTCGCTGTATGGCAGAAATAGTTGCTTGCTGATGTAGACGAACGTCCGGTCTGTTGGGCGTCTCTCCACTCTAGATAGAGCGGCTAATCTGGTGATCAACGATGGGAAGGGGATGTTGTATTTCTGTTGTTGGTTCACCTTCCACATCGAATCTCTGATTAGGGGAAGAACAGAAATCCTCTTCCCCTCTAGAATTGCCCAAAGCAAAACTGCCACATGGACTCTAATGTGCGTAGCATGCGTGCTCGGTAGAATGTAGTCGGCAATGATCTGTTGCCAGATCCTTGCCTCAGGATTGAGATCAGTGCACGCAATGCTAATTAGAACCGAGTTTTCCCCTCTGCTGTACTCCCATCTGGCCTCAGGCAGGCCAATCTTTTGTAGAACCACATCCAAAGAAAGTTTGCCCGTTGTCACTTCCTTCACTATTTCAGGATAGGCGTCACGAGCCAGAGGAATATGCGAAATATCCAAGAGGGCCTCTAAAGCAGTATCAGAGGTGTCCAGTGTGACACCTCTTAGAAAAAGGGGAATCCCTCTTTAGAAAATTTCCGTAGAATTCCTTGACCTGGTATTCATTAACTTCCACCGGATCGAATTCTACGAATTTCTAATGGTAAAAATTTAATCTGTTAAGAATTTGATCCGCATATTTCTTGGGCAGGTTCAGCTTTCGCTCATAGTGAAAGGCTCATTTTTCCAGTTTCTTATATTGTTCTTGTGCTTTAGCATTTATGAATGTGTCCGGTTGATTACTCGGAGGCACAGGAGCAGGACGAGCCAAAGGATTGGCTTTCTCCTTGCCTTTGGGAGTCATCCTGAAAAAGACAAAAACAGAGTACAACCCAGGAGAAATAAATAAAAATCACAGAAGGTAGAAGGACACAGTTAAACAAGTCAAATAAGAGCCAATAAGATAAACAAACAATCAATTAAGGAAAAACATGTATAAAATAGTGGAATGCTCACAAAGAAGTGTATTTTCCCAAAATCGAGTAACCTAAGTAACATAGAAGAGAATGAACAACAATTGAGGCATATATGTGACTTAGGTGTAACAATTCAAGTGAATCAAATTGAAAGGCATTGATTATTGCACTTTTGCATCTGAACTTGGGAGACTTAGCAAAAATTGGCATAAAAAGCAATAATCAATGCAACAATGGAAGCACGCACTTATTCATGTTGAGAAGATAAAAAATGATCACATATACATAATCTCTTGTCCAAAGCAATGCTCGATTGAGAAACAGATTGCGTTGCTCAAAAAAATAAAAGAACAAGTGGCTATGTATATGTCATTGATGTTAAAAACACCTGAAGAAGCATTTAATCAATTCACTCAAAAAAACAATGTATGTACTGCTGCAAATGGCACCAAACAGGTTTCGAAATTCATGAGTTTAAGGCTGGTTTGGTGTTTAAGTAAAAAGAAATGAGCAGTCAGTACATAAAGCAGCAACTAGTATGTCATTCACTTGCAAATGCATCAAACAAAATGATGTCAGCTTGGTTTTCGACACAGCTGCAGATTCAAGTTCAGTTTGATGTCCCAGCAAAATGAATAACTAAGTGCTCCACTAAAAATGTATCAACTGAAGTATGATATGCATAGGAGCAATTAACACCAAACAAAAGAAACATAGGTATAAATTTCAAGCTCAAATTGGTGTTTCAGCATAAATAATACATAGTGCATACACAATTTCAACTCAGGTAGCATCCAAATTTTAATATAGAATTTGCAAAGGAGCATAATCATAATCTAAACTCAAGCATCATTAAAATTAACAGGGGACTGCAGAAATATGCAGTAAAATGCCAAATGAAAACAAAATTTGAAGCCCATGTTGATCAGACAAGAGAATCAAATCAAAAATACTCATTCGGGCAATTCGTCAAGCATGTTAGGTGCAGAGTCCAAAAACAGCATGCTTAGTTTAGTCACAGCAGCATTTATAGTTCATACAAAGCAGCATTCACCCAGAAATCCAAAAATAATCAGTCAATCAACAGCATTCAGTCTAGAAACAGAAGTCATGTACCCTAAAACCACCTAGTTACTAAAACAAAAATTAAAAGCAGCTAAAGACAGTAAAGAAAATAAAAACACTAAAAATGTAGGTTACAGAGAAAGAAATGGAACCTGTAATGTAGAAAGAAGGAGAAGAAGAAACGGACAGAGGAGGAGGGTTGCATATGTCACGACGGCACAGAAACTCGCCGCCACTGATGGCTGGTCGCCGGTTGGAAGGACGCGACTGGAGAATGGGCACTAGCTAGGGCTACTGTCGCGCAGAGACAGGGAAGAGAAGAAGAAAATAGGGAAATTGAGGAGAGAGGAAAAGGAAGGGAGAGAGGGTCGACGGTGGTCGCCGGTGGTATTGCTGTCGGACGGAGGTAGTGGTTGGTGGTGTCTCAGAGAGAGAGAGAAAAGGTTGGGGGTGTTTCAGAGAAAAGGAGAAAAAAAGGGTTACTGGGGAAACTGAAGCGCGAGTCCCCTTTTCGAATTAATGTTCGAAAAGTGACCTGTACGGACGCACAAGGCCGTGTGTGGACGCATAGAAGGGGAAAGGGGGTTGCATTCCTACGCACAAGGGATGCGTTTGCTACAACTAGAGGGGTCGCTGAAGGCTGTGCGGCTGCACAGAGCTATGCGTGCACACAGGTGGCTCTTTTTTTTTTTAAGAGAACAGGGCAAAGTGTGCGGTCGCAAGCAGGGTGTGCGGTCACACAGAGGTAAAAGAAGGGTTGTATACACACACACAAGCCGTGCGCGTGCCGCAAATAGAGGGAGTGTTTAGGGGTGTGCGGACACATAGGGACGGGAAAATAGGGGAACTGTGCGTGCGCACAAGGCTGTGCGGACATACAGGTCTCTGTTCCTACAACAAAAATTTTGGTCTAAGGCACCAAAGTTAATATCCAAAATAGGTTTTTAAGTCCCAAAACATCATAAAACTTCCAAAACACATTATTTCACTAAAGTTACCTAACAAACTTCAAAATGAAACTAACCAACCAAGCAAAATAACCAATTATTCATTTAATAAAAGCTAAAAGAGGGAAAGTTAGAAGGATATTACCATGGTGGGGTGTCTCCCACCAAGCACTTTGGTTTATATTCCTAAAGTTAGACTTGGTGAGGAGATCCTTGTTAGGGCGGCTTATGTTTCCACTCCTCCTTGAATCTCCAACCAAGTTTGCTCTTGATTTGACCTCCAGGGTCCCAAATGAATTGCATCGAACTCTTAAGAGACTTCAAGCTAGCCACTAGGATCCATAAGTATTGATTCTTGAAATTAATACCCGGATCCCATACTTGAGTTCTTCTATCACCCTTGACATAATTGTGCACTCCCCGGAATCAATTAAGTTGATTCTTGCACCAAAATTGAGCTTCAAATGTTGATTTGGCTTCCTTGATGAACTTTTTATTTCCTTGTCAGATAACATCCTTTTCTTCACCATCCACTACTCCAAGAAGGGTTTGAAGTTGACGATCCGTCTCTAAGACGGCATATTGATGCGGGACTAGAAAGCTTGTTAGAGAAGTCTTCACCCACTCAATTTGTTCTTGCACAACTTTCTTTACTCCTTGGTGAATAGAATCTTCCTCAACCTCCTCTAAACCTTCCTCATCATCACTCAAGTAAAAAATTGGAGGTTGTGTGAAGTCCACATCAACATCTCCTTCCAAATCCAATAAGGGAGGCTCACGAAGGTCATTGGTGGGGTTGACCAAGTTGGACAAAAAATCTTGAATGATGGAATCCTCTTGATCTCTCCTTACCAACTCTTCACTTATCTCCACTTGTGCTTCATATAAACAAAAACTTATTAATAAAGGCAAACAAACAATCAAAAAGTGCTATTTACACTATTAACATATTCACATCAACCAAAAGATATAACACCGTTTGCATCCCTGGTAATGCACCAAATTTGATGATGAGATGAGATGTGGTTCTTGCATGGTTCGGAATCATTCAAAACAAGAATCAATTCGTTGGTAGCATAGTCCGAACGGACAATGAATTGTCAAGATCAAATAATAAATTCAATACAAAATAACAGAGATCAAGAGTACTTCAACCTCAGGTCGTTCTCCCTAGGAATGCAATCGAAGTGTTACGCTTTCGGTTGTGGAGGACAAAAAGTGGCTTAGTAATCAAAGAAAAAAATATTAAAAGAACTAAGAAATAGAAGAACTAAGAGATGATCAAAATTGGCAACCAATGCAAGTAAAAAGGAAGCGAGGTCAAAACTAGTGAAAATGATATAAATGCAAGAGAAACCTTGACTTGGGAATGAGAGTCTAATAATTCTATCATTGCCATAACCACATCTATGGTAATTATCATGAGTTAATCTCACTTAGTTAACCCCAACCATCGAGAATTAAGTCAAGCAAGCATAATTGACCTTAATCCATAAGTCCTAGCCAACTTACAAAACTAGTTGATAAAATGCTAGCATCAATGGAAACAAGAGTCAACTTACTACCCAAGAATTACCACTAAATGTCGGACATTATGACTCTAGTATCCTAGGAACTCAAACCACAAGCCAATGTGTGAAATTCTACTCAAAATCTAAAGTTGGCATTTTCAAAACCACCTTGTGTGCATAAAAGTAAAACATGGAATATTGCAAAGTAAAATGGAAAACTATAACCAACAATCAACAAAACCAAACATAGACAAGAAATCAAGCATAAAGGAAGCATGAAACATAAAATTCATTGATCAAAACTTCAAGAAACACAAAATTGCAAGTATAAACAAGTAACTTGAACCAAAGACAATTTAAGTAAAAGTGCTATAATTAAAAAGAAAATTGAGAGTACTTACAATTAGAGAGGAAAAATCCAAAATCAAAGCTTGCTATAAAATGCTACAATGGAAATTGATAAACCCTAGGAAAGCATTCTACCCTACACTACTCCTACTCCTATGGAAGCTTCCTACACTACTACTACCTAATGAAAACAAAAACTAAAACCTAATGTCTTCATATGTGTTGATTCTCCCCTCATATAGCACAATTCAGCCTTCAAGCTTTCCAAAATAGATCAAAAGCCTCCGAAACTCGCGCAGCACATGTTTCATTAATGAAATCACGTGCAGGGACCTGTGCGAACGCACAGATGTGTGCGTCCGCACACTCGGCTGAATATTGACCTGTGTGTACGCACAGGTGCTCGTGCGCACAAACACTTCGCTGTGTGTGCTTTTCCTTGTTTTCTTCATGCTTTCTCCCTTGTACATGCTTTCTTCCACTTTTGGCTATCCATTCTTGCCTCCAAGGGCTGAAATCACTCAGCAAACATGTCATGGCATCAAACGGAATAAAAGTGGAATTAAATTGCTCATTTCAAGCACAAAATTGCATGTTTTCACATTCAGGACCAAATCGGGGACAAAACACAAAAGTATGCTATTTTGATGCTTAAGTGTGAGTTCATGTGCTAGAATCCATCCAAATTGAGTCAAAATATACCATCAAATATGGACCCATCAGTATGCGTTAGTAACACGTACGCGTGGTGTTGGCTGTGTGCGTAGCACCATACCAGCGTAGCCCGGGCACAACTCTCTGTCCAGGTCACGCGCTCGCATCGTCCCAGCACCATTTTCACTTGGTCCATTTTCGGGCGTCGACGCGTACACGTCGGTCACACGTACGTATGACAGCCCTCTTTTTTTTTTTGTTAAACATGATTGAGAAGCTAAAAGTCTACCACATTATTGTCAAAGATTATTAAACAAGCTAAACTGTAACTCAAAATAAATAAGTCGAACTAAAATTGAAAATTCAATTTATGACCAATATAAATAAACGGGAAAATAAGAAGAATTTACCACGGTGGGGTGTCTCCCACCTAGCACTTTTAGTTAAAGTCCTTAAGTTGGACATTTGGTGAGCTCCTTGTCATGGTGGCTTGTGCTTGAACTCATCTTGAAACTTCCAACAACGCTTGGACTTCCAATAAGCTCCAACATTTCCAAGTGAATTCACCAAGCCTTGATGAAGTTCTTCACAAGCTTTGAGCTCCCAAAGTTGATCCTCTTGTATGTCAGGATCCCAAGTCTTGTTTCTACACCCGTCTTTAAGTTGATCATCATTGTTCCAATTGGGTGGCAAGCAATTCGAATTTTCAATGAAGTACCAAACTCTTCTCTTAGATCCAACCAATTGATCACTAGTCTAACCCTTGCATCTAGCTCTCGAAATCTGAACCTTGATGAGCCTTGATTTGCAACTCCAACCACTAAACATCCTTCTCTTATGCTTTATTCCACACATCCTCCTAGGTTGACCATCCATTTCAAGAATACCATACTCAAGTGGGACAATAAAGCGAATAGAGATAAGTTTTACCCACTCAAATGAAGGAGTAAACGGCAACCTAGGTAGATGGTGCACGAAATTGTGATCATCAACAATGGCGCCAAAGGACTTGGAGCTCTTAAACGTGAATCACACTTTGTCACAATTCCGCACAACTAACCAGCAAGTGCACTGGGTCGTCCAAGTAATACCTTACGTGAGTAAGGGTCGATCCCACGGAGATTGTCGGCTTGAAGCAAGCTATGGTCACCTTATAAATCTCAGTCAGGCGAATTCAGATGGTGATGGAGAATTGATAATTAAAAGATAAATAAAACATAAAATAAAGATAGAGATACTTATGTAATTCTCTGGTTGGAATTTCAGATAAGCGTATGATGATGCTTTGTTCCTCCTGAACCTCTGCTTTCCTATTGCCTTCTTCCAATCATTCATACTCCTTTCCATGGCAAGCTTTATGTTGGGAATCACCGTTGTCAATAGCTACTTCCTGTCCTCTCAGTTAAAACGTTCCAAATGCGCTGTCACCGCACGGCTAATCATCTGTCGGTTCTCGATCATGTTGGAATAGGATCCATTGATCCTTTTGCGTCTGTCACATGCCCAACAATCGCGAGTTTGAAGCTCGTCACAGTCATCCCTTCCCAAATCCTACTCAGAATACCACAGACAAGGTTTAGACGTTCCGGATCTCAGGAATGGCTGCCAATAATTCTAGCCTATACCACGAAGGTTCCAATCTTAGATTAGAAACCCAAGTGATATACATTCAAGCTTGTTTGCATGTAAAACGGAAGTGGTTGTCAGTCACGCGTTCATAGGTGAGAATGGTGATGAGTGTCACATAATCATCACATTCATCATGTTCTTGGGTGCGAATGAATATCTTGGAGAAGAAATAGACTTGAGTTGAATAGAAAAACAATAGTACTTTGTATTAATTCATGAAGGACAGCAGAGCTCCACACCTTAATCTATGGTGTGTAGAAACTCTGATGCCAGGGCATTTTGGCCAACTTCACTGACCTTTTCTTTACTGTTTTTTGGGTAGTTTCATGCATTTCCTTAGAAAATAAGCTAGTTTCGGGTAAATATTCACTTATATCTTGATTCAAGCATACATTGTGCACTTTACATGATTTCATGAGGATTTTGCATGAATTTAATGACAAATTGGATGTTGTATTTCCCATGACTTGGACTAGAACTTTGATGCACTCTATTGCTTGATTTCAGGACAAGGGAAGCAAGGAAGAACCACGTTAGCAGCCACGTTAATCTAATTAACGTAACTCCTAACGTGGAATGGGAGTAACTTGCAAAGTTAATGAGAAAAGTAATCGCCAATAACGCTCTCGAAGCCATCATTGCCCACGTTAAGAATCATGTTAACTAAGTTAACGTGAACTCTAACGTGGAGGAAAGGAAATGGAGCCAACGTTAGTGACACTTACCTTTGTCACTAACGTTGGACCAAGCTCATAAGTGGCCACGTTAAGAGCCATGTTAACTTAGTTAACGTGGCCTCTAACGTTAAGAAGTAAAGGGGAAGCCAACGTTAGTGACATTCAACTTTGTCACTAACGTTAGCCAAGTCACAATATGCCACGTTAACTTCCACATTAACCTAGTTAACGTGGAAGCTAGCGTGAAGAAAGTAGGTGATTGACAACGTTAGTGACACCAAACATTGTCACTAACGTTGGGATTAACCTACACAAGCCCCAATGAGCCACGTTAACTTAGTTAACGTGGAAGCTAACGTGAGGAGGAGAGATGATGAGCCAACGTTAGTGACATTCACCTTTGTCACTAAGGTTGGAGATGGCTAGCACAGCCATGTTAAAGGCCACGTTAACCTAGTTAACGTGGACTCTAATGTGGGAGCTAGGGGCACATTGGAACGTTAGTGACAAAGGTAAGTGTCACTAATGTTCTCGAAGGTTGGCAAGCCTACGTTAAGGAGCCACGTTAACTAAGTTAACGTGGACTCTAACGTAGAGAAGGAGGAGGCTTCTCAACAATATTGGGAAAGGTAAGACCCAATAACGTGTGCGAAGGACAAAGAGGCAACGTTAGTGGCAACGTTTGTGCCACTAACGTTGAGGTTAACGTGGCTCTTACTTGGGTGAGGAACGTTAGTGAAAAAGGTGATTGTCACTAACGTTCTCGAACCCATATTTTTACTGAACGTTAACACCACTAACGTCCTGAGCTAAAGTCTCTGCCCACTTCACACTTTCTCTCTGCAAGTAAAGCCAAGCCCAATGAAGAAGATAACTTCTTGAAACTCAAGATCCAAAGGCCCATACCCAAGACTTGAAGATGCAACTAGAAGATCAGAAGAGTAGTATATATAGGAGTAGCTTTGAATTATTTTGGGAGTTGGAAAATATAGGGAGCCTCTTGGCATAGAACTACTCTCTGTATTTTACTTTCTCTACACTTCTAGTTTCATCATGTATTCTCCATCTTTGTTTTCATTTTCCAGAGCTATGAACAACTAAACCCCTTTCATTGGGTTAGGGAGCTCTGTTGTAATTTGATGGATCAATACTAGTTTTCATTATTCTTCTTCTATCTTTTCTCTTGATTTTACTTGAAAGCTTTCGATTTTCATCCAATTGGGTAGTTATCTTAGAAAAGAAGCTATTCAAACTTGGATCTCTTCTGAACCTTGAAAGAGAAATGAAGAGATCATGCTAGAAATGCTTTCTCATGCTGGACCAAATTGGGTTTGATGGATATGTGACTATAATCCTCTCAACACCTGATTTAGGAAATGCATGTGGTATAATCAGTGACCATACTTCATCTCTTCTCATGAGGAATTGACCAAAGAATTGGTTATTGATCAAGATTTGAGAGATTGAATTACAAGGAATTGTAATTCGATCACTTAAGATTTCCAAGGAGATCAATGAGTGCATTGATTGAGGAAGAGATGAAAATGAAATTGATCCGGAGAATGCAACATCTCCTGAGTCCAATGAACTCCCCATTTCTGATCTTACCCATTCTCTTTAATTTCTGTCATTTACTTTTATGAGCAATTTCCCCATTCCCATTTAAGATTCTGCAATTTACTTTTCGTCATCTACATTCAGCTCTTTATTTCTAGCATTTACTTTTCTGTTATTTACTATCCCGTCATTTAATTTTCTACAATTCTCAACTCAAATTCTGATTCGCTCAACTAGAATATTCCTCTAATTAAAGTTGCTTGATCAATCAATCCCTATGGGATTCGACCTCACTCTATTGTGAGTTTTTACTTGACGACAAATTCGGTACACTTGCCGAAGGAAATTTGTTATGAGACAAGTTTTCCGTGCATCAAGTTTATGGCGCCGTTGCCGGGGATTGATTGTGCATCAACAATGATTAAATTGGAGGATAACTAGATTGAGCATTTTAATTTTGTTGATTTAATTTTCTGTTTGAGTAATTTACTTTTAGTTTTAGTTAATTTCTTCCCTTCCCCCTACTTTTTCATTTTTTGTTATTTACCATTCATTTCACTAACCCACTAACTGTTTGATATATTGCATCACTCACACTAACAGTCATTCTGACAGAAATACTTTCTGCATCTATTTTCCTTGCTTGTACTTGTTGGTTGTATGACAGGGAGAAGAAGCGGGGCTTCAACTTCCTTTGATTCTGAACCTGAGAGGACCTTCTTTAGATTAAGGAGGGAAGCAAGAGGAAAAAGAGTAGTTGGTGCTGAGGAAGAGGAGGAATACTTTGAACCAAACATGGAAGAAAACATGGAAAACCATCATGAAGAAGAGGCTCACAACCATGGCGGAGGAGGTCGAGCAAATCATGCTGGGGAGGATAGAAGAGTTTTAGGCTCTTACATCAATCCAAACCCAAGAAACTGTGGAAGTAGCATTCAAAAGCCAACCATCCATGCCAACAATTTTGAACTAAAACCACAGCTCATCACCCTTGTTCAGAACAACTGTTCGTTCGGAGGAAGTGTCCAAGAAGACCCCAATCAACATCTAACCACCTTCCTGAGAATATGTGACACAGTGAAGTCTAATGGTGTTCATCCTGACGCCTATAGACTACTCTTATTTCCATTCTCACTCAAGGATAAGGCAGCCAAGTGGTTGGAGTCTTTCCCGAAGGAGAGCTTGACAACCTGGGAAGATGTGGTGAACAAATTCTTAGCAAGATTTTACCCTCCTCAATGAATCAATAGGCTGAGAGCTGAGGTCTAAACTTTCAGGCAACAAGATGGTGAGACTCTTTATGAAGCATGGGAGAGGTTTAAGGACCTAACAAGGAGGTGCCCACCAGATATGTTCAACGAATGGGTGCAGCTGCACATTTTCTATGAAGGCCTGTCATATGAATCAAAGAAGGCAGTAGACCATTCATCCGGAGGATCTTTGAACAAGAAGAAGACCATTGAGGAAGCCATAGATGTCATTAAAACAGTACCAGAGAATGATTATTTCTATGCTTCTGAAAGAGGCAACACTAGAGGAGTAATGGAGCTAAACAATGTAGATGCTCTGTTGGCCCAAAACAAGCTCATTACCCAGTAGCTGGCTGACCTCACCAAGAAGATGGAGAGGAACCAAGTAGCAGTAATCACTACTTCATCAACAACCCAAGAATGAGTGAATGAAGAAGCAGAGGGTAGTCAGGAGTAAGCTAACTATATTGGGAATTCACCTAGGCAAAACCATGATCCATACTCTACGACCTATAACCCTAGATGGAGGAATCACCCAAACTTTGGGTGGGGAAATCAACAAGACCAAGGCCTAGATCAAAAACGTTCAAATCCCAACAACAATGCAGCTCACCAACATTTCACATCTAGACCATATCAACACCCCCATAACAACACCTCTCCACATTCATATCAAAACCAAAATAACTTACCTCATCCTTCCACCTCTAATCCCAATCTACCATCATTTGATGACAGACTCTCAAGGATTGAGAATCTACTTGAAGGCATAGGCAAAGAGATTCAAGACAACAAGGTATTCAAGGAGGAAGTGCGAGCAAATTTTAAGAACCAAGGAGATACAATCAAGAGATTGGAATCTCAAGTGGGGTATCTCTCTGAGCAGATTCCCAACCCCACAGATGGATTCCCAAGTGACACAGAGAAGAATCCGAAAGGTGAAACAAAGAAAGTAAGATGGGAAGATTGCAAGATGGTCATTTTAAGTGATAAGGAGACTGAGGACAAACCAAACAAGTCGGCAGAACAACCTGGAGACACCTCAGCAGAGAAGGAGGAAAAAGATTACCAAGAACCAGAAATCTCAAAATAGGAGCTGCTGAGACTCTATGCACCTTTTCCCCAACTGCTCAATGGTGCTGTGGAGAAGAGAATATACTCAAGGTTTCTAGATTTGTTTGCATCTCTGCATGTCAACATACCATTCATCAAGACTATTCAATAAATTCCTGCATACATCAAGTATATGAAGGAGCTGCTTCCCAGGAAAAGCTCACTCAAGGGAGGCCAAACTATAGTGATGAACAAGGAGTGCAGTGCCCTCATTCAACCACAGTTGCCTACAAAAAGAAAAGATCCAGGGAGTTTTCATGTCCCCTGTGCCATAGGAGAAATAATATTTGATAGAGCACTCTGTGATTTGGGAGCAAGCATCAACTTAATGCCCTTATCACTGGTGAAGAGGCTGAAGATCAATGAGATAATGCCCACAGATGTAGTCATCAGGCTGGCAGACAAAACTCAAAAACAAGCAATAGGAGTGGTGGAAAATGTGTTGGTAAAGGTTGGGAAATACTTTCTTCCCACAGACTTTGTCATTCTGGACATGGAAGAGAGTCACACTCACCCAATCATATTGGGAAGACCATTCCTATCTACAGCCAGAGCACTCATAGATGTGGAGCGAGGGGAGCTAATATTGAGGATCCATGATGAACGACTCAGCTTTAACGTCTTCAAACTCTCACAAGAATCAGACCAAGAGAACAAAGAACCAAGCAAAGATCATAATGAGATGCTGACAGAGGAAGCAAGCACTGAAGCACAACCAGCCCATCTGGGAAAGCCCTTGGTTGATGAACAAGGAAATAAGCAGTTGTCACAGCTCAAGGAAAAGCTGGAGGAACCTAAACCACCAGAGACATGTGAAGACAACAACAAAATTCCCTTAGAAGAAGAAGTCAAAAAGAACAAGGCAACATCAAAAGGGACAAAGAAGAAGGTACCAAGGGGGTGGAGGAACAAGAAGATCCCTACAGAGGACTTCTCTCCAGGGGATAAAGTGATCTCAGCTTACTTTCCAGATATCCCCCCTAATCTCCCCACTGTACCATCACAGTTACCTAAGATCTTCACTATCAATAGGGTTCTCTCCTTGGAACATGTAGAGATCATTGATACAACCAATGGATATAAGTCCACAGTAAGAGGGGAGGACTTTAAGCATTACCAACCACCCTGATGAGGGAGAAACGTCAAGCTAGTGACGCTAAAGAAGCGCTTCATGGGAGGCAACCCATGTTTTATATGCTTTTAGAAAATAGTGAATAAGTCAATATTCATGAATTCCAACCTAGACTTGAAAAACACTTGGTGAAATCCTTAATAGGCAGTATATAGTGAATAACAAGTTTGGTGTTCAAAGCATGCCAAGAAAGCATGAATGCAACTGAGAGCATGCTAGTCTTGGAGCTTTGAATAGAACTTTTCATCACAGTGCTCCAAACTAAGTTTGGTGCCACCCCATGGTGCCACCAATGTGCATATAAGGATACACAGTTAGTTAGTTAGTTGGAGTTCATGAATAAACAAAATCTTTTCTTCTTTTTATTATTCTAGCCGTAAAGTTTAACTTGTTTTTTTTTTATGATATTAATTCTTACTTTTCTTATTTGATCTTTATAGGGAAAAGGAGAGGAGCATTGAAGGAGATTGATTGGACAATTAAATAAGAAAGGTTCGGCCACTTCATGAAGAGAAACTACACACTTGTCTCAAGAAGGAATGCATTCAAAAATGTTGCCATGCAATATTGAAGAAAAGAGACTCTTGAAGACCGAACCAATAACCCTCATAAAGTGATGATCCTTGTCCTTTCTCCATGTACAACCCCAACCGTCCATCAAGCAACCATTCCATCAATCCACACCCTCCACTCACTCATAATCTCCCTATATAAATGAGTCCTAGTGCATACTTACCCCTCACATTCAAATTCCCACTCTCCACACTTCACACTTTCGACATCCAAAACCCCTACATCACACCTCGTCTTAACGAACCAAATTCCTCATCTATCCTTACCTTCCAATCCCCTCAAACAGCAACTCAAATTCATGGCATCATCAAGTTCCAAGAGGCAAAAGAGGAAGGAACCAATGGAGAACATTCCTTTCGATGAGAAGAGATTCAAAACTGCCTTCCATGAACAAGAATTTGAAAGGATCAAGATCAAGAAGATACTGCCTGAGTTAACCTTCTAAATCAATGAAGACGAGTGCCCACAGATTCGGGAGAAAATTGAACAAAGAGGGTGGCAAAGGCTCACTAATCCAGAGGGGAAGATCAATGCAAACCTCATCAAAGAGTTCTACGCAAATGTGGTTAGAGAAGACAAAACCAGGGCCCCAACCTTCAAAAGCTATGTAAGAAGAAAGGAGGTAGACTTCAGCCCAAATGCTATAACAAGAACTCTTCACTTGAAATCACCACATTTTGATGAGCTCAGTTATCATGCAAGGATAAGTAAGTGCCCTGACAATGATGAGCTCACAGAAATCGTGACTGACATCTGTGACATAGCAGCTGATTGGGAGAGGTATGCAGATGGAAGACCCCAGTTCATCAAGAGGGGAGACCTTAGCCCAGAAGCCAAAGGGTGGTTTGAACTCCTAAGAAGGTCCATCCTCCCAGCTACAAATAATTCAGAGGTCAATATTAATCGAGCGACTATGGTACATTGCCTAGTATAGGGTGGAGAAATCAATGTGCATGAACTCATAGCTGAGGGGATTCAAGAGTCAGCTGAGAAGGCTGATTCGAGTGCCAGGCTTTGGTACCCCAGCACTATTCTCAGACTATGTACAAAGGCTAAGGTGGTCTTCGAGGATAGCAATCCAGACTGGGTGAACCCTGGGAGGCTAGTTACAATCCAGCGTCTTGTCTATACTACACCTGCTCAGTAACAAAGAAGGCCAGAAATAGGGAAGCTAAAATCGAAAGAAGGAGCCCACCAAGAGGAGCCTCATCACGAAGAATATCAATAAGAAGAGCATCATGACCCAGGCAACTTGAATATGAATCACCTTCTAAGGGCCATTGAAGATTTGGGGATGAGACATATGGAAGGACAAGAGCAAATACTAAACCTTCAGTCCAACTGGAAGAGCCAACAAGAAGAGTGGCAGAAACAACAACTGGAGCAGCAACAGGAACAATACTCCCAGCTCACTTAAGCCATCCACCAAGTTACTGAGAGGCAAGAACGTCAAGATAAGCATTTGCAGGAACTCAATCAGTGGCAAATAGCTCAGATGAAAGCATTCAATGAGTTCACTGTACTTAATGAAGGACGGCAACTACATAGGGAGGAGTTCAACATAAACACTCAAGCCAAGTTGAACTACATGTCTAGTAATATGCATCATCTACACTATGCCATCCCTACATATGATGAGGTCCAAAAAGATTTTGTAGAACAAGAAGAGAGGAAGGTGAAACAGCAGAAGGAAACACTCAAGAAGAAGATGGAAGATGGTGGTTTCTGGAAGAAGCTGATTGGAAAAAGCAAAGGGAGTGGGAGTACGAGCAATCAAGAGGGACACAAGGAGGACAAGCAAGGAGGAGAGCATGGGCAACCACATGAGTAAAAGGTGGTGGAGTTCCTTCTTTGGTCCATCTTTCTCTATGCTTTAAATAAGGAAGATCTTGTATGAAATAGAACTTGCTTCCATGTTAGTTTGAACTTTTTTTATTCTGTCTTTTAAGTTTTGTGTTGAAGAGGTCCATGCTTGCTAGTCTTTATGTCACTGCATCATCACTAGGCTTACTTGTATGCTTGTTCCTTTAAATCAAATAAAAAGAGAATGAGTGTTTACAAAAGACCAGAGTGGAGCTCATACTATGGAGTAAGTTCATGAGTTTATGGTGTGATCATAAGTTAGCTAAGTTGGTTCAACCACAAGGTGGGAAGACAACTATCTGTCATGAATACTATGCTTTGAATACACCCCATGAGACTAGCTAAATAAGAAGATCCTAATAAGAAAAAGGGAAAGAATAAATAAAGGTTGAAAAATAAAAGAAAAAAGAGTAAGCAATAAGGCTAGGCACCAATGGTTTTAATCTTGAGGCATGTGTCTGTGGTGCTCCTGTGTGAGGGATCTACTTGGATGAATAAGCTCTTAGGGGTGCCTTATCACTTGGTAACTTGGGTTAACTAACTTGGGATTATCAGCTGAAAGTCCACTATCAAGAGTAACCTTCACTACAGAGCATTTAGTACCCAAAGAGGTGCTGGACACCAAGGTCTCAAGAAAAGAAAATAAATAAACTATATGCCTGTGGTGTGTATGTATGGGGGAAAGAGACTTGAGAGAGTAAGTCCATAGGGGTGTCTTAACACCTAGCACCTTGAACCAACTGGTTCGGGAGTGTTGGCTGAAAGCTTATCTTAAAGAGTCGCCCCCTTACAGAGCACTTAGCCTAGGAACACAAATAAGCCCTGAAATAACAATAAAAGGATCAATGAATAAAAGTCTCATGGGATGCAATCACAGTGAGTATTCTAGGACATGATAAAGGTCTAAAAGCCAGTAAAGGAATGAATCTAAGTTGCTATGCATGGAACCACCGTAAAACCAGGGACATGACCTCCACAAGAATGACTCATTTCTCTTGGCATTCCATTCATCATTCTCTTGTTCCAGTACTTGCTTAGGGACAAGCAAGCTTTAAGTTTGGTGTTGTGATGCCAGGGCATTTTGGCCAGCTTCACTGACCTTTTCTTTACTGTTTTTAGGGTAGTTTCATGCATTTCCTTAGAAAATAAGCTAGTTTTGGGTAGATATTCACTTACATCTTGATTCAAGCATACATTGTACACTTTACATGATTTCATGAGGATTTTGCATGAATTTAATGACAAATTGGATGTTGTATTTCCCATGACTTGGACTAGAACTTTGATGCACTCTATTGCTTGATTTCAGGACAAGGGAAGCAAGGAAGAACCACGTTAGCACCCACGTTAATCTAATTAACGTAACTCCTAACGTGGAATGGGAGTAATGATGCACGGAAAACTTGTCTCTCAACAAATCTCCCTTCGGCAAGTGTACCGAATTGTCGTCAAGTAAAACTCACAATAGAGTGAGGTCGAATCCCACAGAGATTAACGGATTAAGCAATCAATGGTTGATTAATTATCCTAGTTAGACGGTTCAGATTTGGAGTGATAAGCAACAAAGAAATGTAAATTGCATGAATGTAAAGGAAAAGCAGTAAAGTGCAGAGAACTAAAATGGCAAGGAAAGTAAATGTAAGAAGTAAAAATAAAATGAACATTGGGATCAAGAGATATTGCAATCCTCCGGATCAAGTTCATTCTCATCTCTTCCTCAATCAATGCACTCATTGATCTCCTTGGCAATCTTAAGTGATCGAATTACAATTTCTTGTAATTCAATCTCTCAAATCTTGATCAATAGCCAATTCCTTGGTCAATTGCTCATGAGAAGAGATGAAGTATGGTTACTGATTATACCACATGCATTTCCCAAATCAAGTGTTGAGAGGATTATAGTCACATATCCATCCAAACCCAATTTGGTCCAGCATGAGAAAGCATTTCTAGCTTGATCTCTTCATTCCTCTTCCAAGGTTCGGAAGAGATCCAAGTATGAATAGTTTCTTTTCTAAGATAACTACCCAATTGGATGAAGATCGAAAGCTTTCAAGTAAAATCAAGAGAAAAGAAAGAAGAAGAAGAATAAGAACTACAATTGATCCATTGAATCACAATAGAGCTCTCTAACCCAATGAAAAGAGTTAGTTGATCATTGCTCTACCAAAATAGAAAAGAAAGAAAGTGCAGAAGAGTAAAGATGAAGATAAAAACTAAAATTGAAAATTTAACATTCATAAATGAAAATTACAACTAAAAGAAAAACTACTACTAAGAAAAGAAAAGAAGAGAAAAGGAAGAAGAGTGGTTGAGGGGAGGGGTCCGAAGACCCACTCCCCTTGGAGTGTGCCAATTCACAGAAGTTCGAATTGGTCTTCACTCTCTCCCCCTTCCTTCAATTTCTAGAATTCCAGAATGCTTTGAATGTAAAAACTAAGGCCTTTATATAGGCTCTTACAAAATGAAAATAAAAGCAAATTACAATAAAATGAAAATTCCTATTCTAGATGCTTCTTGTGGTCTTGATTGGTTGACAATTGTGGGCTTGCTTGCTTGAGCTTTGAAGTGGACTTGAGAGAGAAGTGAGTTAAGTTGAGGCCTAGTTGCTAAAGTTAGTGCTAAAGTTAGCCACACTAACGCTACAAGTGTGGCGTTAGTGCTGAAGTTATTGTGGCTAACGTTGCACTTGCTGCCCAGTTGGTATTTTTGGGGCTTAAAAGATGCTTCTTGTTTGTGCTCAAATTTTATACCCACTATAGAGTATTATATATCGTTGGAAAGCTTTGACTGTCAGCTTTCTAACGCAACTGGAATCACCTCACTTGGACCTCTGTAGCTCAAGTTATGCTCCTTTGAAGTGGACATGGTCGCTGGCATAATTGCCAACGTTACTGGAAATGTTGATTGCCAATAACGCTAGCGATTTTCATGTTTCTGAAGCTCAAACTTAGTGTCCACCCCATACTATTATATATTGTTGGAAAGCCCTGGATGTCTACTTTCCAATGCCTTTGGAAGCATATCATTGGAGCTCTACAACTCGAGTTATACATCTTGGAAGGTGAAGAGGTCAGTTGGCCAAAATACAGGCTGATACCATGTTCATCATTGCACTTTCGGGGCAGGTTTTCTCCCTCAAATTTAGTGTCAACCATGTAGTGTCATATATGCTTGGAAAGCTCTGGAATCCTACTTTCCTATGCCACTGGAATCACCTCATTTGGAGTTTTGTGGCTCAAGTTATGCGTGTTTGAAGAAGGCATGGTCAGGCTGCCAGGTGGGACTTTTGCCCACGTTAACTTCCACGTTAACTAAGTTAACTAAGTTAACATGGGAGTTAACGTGGCTCTTTGTGGCTTGTGTTGGCAACGTTAGTGACAATGTTTGGTGTCACTAACGTTGTCGACAACTTCTTCTTCTTCACGTTAACTTCCATGTTAACTAGGTTAATGTGGGAGTTAACGTGGCTTCTAGGGGATAGTGTGTGTTCATCCCAACGTTAGTGACAATGTTTGGTGTCACTAACGTTGTTGACCACTTTGTTTCCTCACGTTAGCTTCCACGTTAACGAGGTTAACGTGAAAGTTAACGTGGCTTAATGTGACTTGGCCAACGTTAGTGATAATGTTGAATGTCACTAACGTTGGCTTCCCCCCTTTCTTCTTAACGTCAGGGGCCACGTTAACTAAGTTAACGTGGCAACTAACGTGGCCACTTATGAGCTTGGTCCAACGTTAGTGATAATGTTAAGTGTCACTAATGTTGGCTCCATTTCCTTTCTTCAAAGTTGATGCCACTAACTTTTCTCACTAACGTTGTGGCTTTCCTTCCTTCCACGTTAGTCCCCACGTTAGTGTAACTAACGTAGCCACTAACGTGGCTTCTTCTCTTCTTCTTTTCGTCCTGAAATCAAGCAACAGAGTGCATCAAAGTTCTAGTCCAAGTCATGGGTAATGCAGCATACCATTTGTCACTAAATTCATGCGAAATCCTCATGAATTAATGTAAAATGCACAATGTATGCTTGAATCAAGGTGTAGGTGAATATCTACCCAAAACTAGCTTATTTCCTAAGAAAAAGCATGAAACTACCTTAAAAATAGTAAAGAAAAGGTCAGTGAAACTGGCCAAAATGCCCTGGCATCAAGTAACTTGCAAAGTTAATGAGAAAAGTAATCGCCAATAATGCTCTCGAAGCCATCATTGCCCACGTTAACAAAGTTAACGTGAACTCTAACGTGGAGGAAAAGAAATGGAGCCAACATTAGTGACACTTACCTTTGTCACTAACGTTGGACCAAGCTCATAAGTGGCCACGTTAAGAGCCACGTTAACTTAGTTAACGTGGCCTCTAACGTTAAGAAGTAAAGGGGAAGCCAACGTTAGTGACATTCAACTTTGTCACTAACGTTGGCCAAGTCACAATAAGCCACGTTAACTTCCACGTTAACCTAGTTAACGTGGAAGCTAACGTGAAGAAAGTAGGTGATCGATAACTGATGAACCACTATTTTATGATTTATATTGTGTTTAATTGTGTGGTTTTATCATGATCCTTACCCACTTATTCATTAAATTAGCATGCATTTAGATTTCCTTCCTGAATTTATTACATGTTTGAAAACTGCTTCCTAGAGACTTTAATTATTTATTTTTAATTCTCCTTTATTCCATTCGATGTCATGATCTGTGTGTTGAGTGTTTCAGACTTTACAGGGCATAAATAAGTTGGAGATTGGAAAGGAAGCTAGCAAATATGGAAGGAACACAAGAATTTGAGGAGATAACCAACGAGAAGTGACGCGGTCGCATGGCTCACGCGACCGCGCGAAGGAGAGAAAATCGCAGTGACGTGGCCGCATGGCTCACGCGGCCGCGCGGATTGGAAAAGCTCTGGTGACGCGGTAGCGTGGATGATGCGAACGCGTGGCGAGGAAAAGCGCGAATGACGCGTCCGCATGGATGACGCGATCGCATGACATGTGCGATCTGCATAATCTGCAGAATTCATTGGGGGTGATTTTAGACCCTATTTCGACCCAGTTTTCGGCCCGGAACAGCAGACTAGAGTCAGAGAACATGAAGAAACAAATAAATCTTACAATCACTCCATCGATAGTAGAAATTCCAACCAATCAACTCCCAGTCAAGACTTTTATTCATATTATTTAAATTTCCTCAATTTATATTCCAATTTACTTAGCTCAACTTCTTGGAACATCTGATTAATAAGATAGCACAATTTTCTGCAACTCGTTGGGAGACGACCTGGGACTTAAAACTCCCAGTAATTTTTAATTTAAATTCTCTGTGACATACTTTTAAATTGATAGGCAGATTTTCGGTGAGTTAAGAACTATACTTGCAACGTAACCATTTTAATAATTTTTAATTCACCAGTTTTTGCGTCTCATCAACAATGTTAGTGACACCAAACATTGTCACTAACGTTGGGATTAACCCACATAAGCCCCAATAAGCCACGTTAACCTAGTTAACGTGGAAGCTAACGTGAAGAAGGAAGGTGATCGCCAACGTTAGTGACACCTAACATTGTCACTAACATTGGAAGGAGCCCACAGAAACCACCATGAGCCACGTTAACTCCCACGTTAACTTACTTAATGTGGAAGCTAACGTGAGGAGGAGAGATGATGAGCCAACGTTAGTGACATTCACCTTTGACACTAACGTTGGAGATGGCTAGCACAGCCACATTAAAGGCCACGTTAACCTAGTTAACGTGGACTCTAACGTGGGAGCTAAGGGCACATTGGAACGTTAGTGACAAAGGTAAGTGTCACTAACGTTCTCGAAGGTTGGCAAGCCTACGTTAAGGAGTCACGTTAACTAAGTTAACGTGAACTCTAACGTAGGGAAGGAGGAGGCTTTTCAATGTTATTAGGAAAGGTAAGTCCCAATAACGTGTGCGAAGGACAAAGAGGCAACGTTAGTGGCAACATTTGTGCCACTAACGATGAGGTTAACGTGGCTCTTACTTGGGTGAGGAACGCTAGTGAAAAAGGTGATTGTCACTAACGTTCTCGAACCCATATTTTCACTGAACATTAACACCACTAACGTCCTGAGCTAAAGTCTTTGCCCACTTCACACTTTCTCTCTGCAAGTAAAGCCAAGCCCAATGAAGAAGATAACTGCTTCAAACTCAAGATCCAAAGGCCCATACCCAAGACTTGAAGATGCAACTAGAAGATCAGAAGAGTAGTATATATAGGAGTAGCTTTGAATTATTTTGGGAGTTGGAAAATATAGGGAGCCTCTTGGCATAGAACTACTCTCTGTATTTTACTTTCTCTGCACTTCTAGTTTCATCATGTATTCTCCATCTTTGTTTTCATTTTCCAGAGCTATGAACAACTAAACCCCTTTCATTGGGTTAGGGAGCTCTGTTGTAATTTGATGGATCAATACTAGTTTTCATTATTCTTCTTCTATCTTATCTCTTGATTTTACTTGAAAGCTTTCGATCTTCATCCAATTGGGTAGCTATCTTGGAAAAGAAGCTATTCAAACTTGGATCTCTTTTGAACCTTGAAAGAGGAATGAAGAGATTATGCTAGAAATGCTTTCTCATGCTGGACCAAATTGGGTTTGGATGGATATGTGACTATAATCCTCTCAACACCTGATTTGGGAAATGCATGTGGTATAATTAGTGACCATACTTCATCTCTTCTCATGAGCAATTGACCAAGGAATTGGCTATTGATCAAGATTTGAGAGATTGAATTACAAGGAATTGTAATTCGATCACTTAAGATTGCCAAGGAGATCAATGAGTGCATTGACTGAGGAAGAGATGAAAATGAAATTGATCCGGAGAATGCAACATCTCCTGAGCCCAATGAACTCCCCATTTTTGATCTTACACATTCTCTTTAATTTCTGTCATTTACTTTTATGAGTAATTTCCCCATTCCCATTTAATATTCTGCAATTTACTTTCCGTCATCTACAGTCAGCTCTTTATTTCTAGCATTTACTTTTCTGTTATTTACTTTCCCGCCATTTAATTTTCTGCAATTCTCAACTCAAATTCTGATTCGCTCAACTAGAACATTCCTCTAATTAAAGTTGCTTCATCAATCAATCCCTGTGGGATTCGACCTCACTCTATTGTGAGTTTTTACTTGACGACAAATTCGGTACACTTGCCGAAGGAAATTTGTTACGAGACAAGTTTTCTGTGCATCAAACTCCACCGTTGAGAATACATAAGAACAAAAGGTCTAGGCATGGCCGAATGGCCAGCCTCCAAAACCTGATCAAAGGATCAAAAGATAATCCAAATGAAAATACAATAGTAAAAGGTCCTATTTATAGAGAACTAGTAGCCTAGGGTTTACAGAAATCAGTTATTAATGCAGAAATATTCTTCTGGGCCCACTTGGTGTGTGCTTGGGCTGAGCATTGAAGCTTCCATGTGTAGAGACTTTTCTTGGAGTTAAATGCCAGCTTTTGTGCCGGTTTGGGTGTTTAACTCCAGCTTTTGTACCAATTGGGCTTTTGTAGCTCTAGAAAATCCACTTTGAGTGCAGGGAGGTCAGAATCCAACAGCATCTGCAGTCCTTTTTCAGCCTCTGAATCAGATTTTTGCTCAGGTCCCTCAATTTCAGCCAGAAAATATCTGAAATCACAGAAAAATATACAAACTCATAGTAAAGTCCAGAAAAGTGATTTTTATTTAAAAATTAATAAAAACATAATAAAAATTAACTAAAATATACTAAAAACATACTAAAAACAATGCCAAAAAGCGTATAAATTATCCGCTCATCACAACACCAAACTTAAATTGTTGCTTGTCCCCAAGTAACTAAAAATCAAAATAGGATAAAAAAAGAGAATATACAATGAATTCTAAAAACATCTATGAAGATCAGCATTAATTAGATGAGCGGGGCTTTTAGCTTTTTGCTTCTGAACAGTTTTGGCATCTCACTTTATCCCTTGAAGTTCAGAATGATTGGCATCTATAGGAACTCAGAATCCAGATAGTGTTATTGATTCTCCTAGTTAAGTATGTTGATTCTTGAACACAGCTACTTTATGAGTCTTGGCCGTGACCCTAAGCATTTTGTTTTCCAGTATTACCACCGGATACATAAATGCCAAAGACATATAACTAGGTGAACCTTTTCAGATTGTGACTCAGCTTTGCTAGAGTCCCCAATTAGAGGTGTCCAGAGCTCTTAAGCACACTCTTTTTACTTTTGGACCACGACTTTAACCGCTCAGTCTCAAGTTTTCACTTGACACCTTCACACCACAAGCACATGGTTAGGGACAGCTTGGTTTAGCCGCTTAGGCCAGGATTTTATTCCTGTGGGTCCTCCTATCCACTGATGCTCAAAGCCTTGGATCCTTTTTATCACCCTTGCCTTTTGGTTTAAAGGGGTATTGGCTTTTTCTGCTTGCTTTTCTTTTCTCTCTTTTTTTTTTCTCATATATCCTTTTTTTTCCTGCAAGCTTTTCACTGCTTTTTCTTGCTTCAAGAATCAATTTTATGATTTTTCAGATCATCAAATAACATTTCTCCTTTTTCATCATTCTTTCAAGAGCCAACAATTTTAACATTCATGAATTAACAATATCAAAATTATGCACTGTTCAAGCATTCATTCAGAAAAACAATAGTATTGCCACCACATCAAAATAATTAAACTGTTTTAAAACTTGAAATTCATGCACTTCTTTTTCTTTTTCAATTAAAAACATTTTTCATTTAAGAAAGGTGATGGATTCATTTTCATAGCTTTAAGGCATAGACACTTAGACACTAGCGATCATGTAATAAAGACACGAACATAGACAAACATAAAGCACAATTTTCGAAAAACAGAAAATAAAGAACAAGGAAATTAAAGAACGGGTCCACCTTAGTGATGGTGGCTTGTTCTTCCTCTTGAAGATCTTATGGAGTGCTTGAGCTCCTCAATGTCTCTTCCTTGACTTTGTTGCTTCTCTCTCATGGTTCTTTGGTCTTCTCTAATTTCATGGAGGAGGATGGAATGCTCTTGGTGCTCCACCCTTAGTTGTCCCATGTTGGAACTTAATTCTCCTACGGAGATGTTGATTTGCTCCCAATAGTTTTGTGGAGGAAAAGGCATCCCTTGAGGCATCTCAGGGATTTCATGATGAGAAGTTTCCTCATGCTCTTGTCCATGAGTGGGATCTCTTGTTTGCTCCATCCTTTTCTTAGTGATGGGCTTGTCCTCATCAATGAGGATGTCTTCCTCTATGATAATTCCAGCTGAATTACAGAGGTGATAAATGAGATGAGGGAAGGCTAACCTTGCCACAGTAGAGGACTTGTCCTCTCTAATCATGATGCTATGAATCATGATGGCTCGGTCTATAGTAACTTCAGACCAGTTGCTAGTAGGAATGATTGAGCATTGGATGAACTCCAACCATCCCCTAGCCACGGGCTTAAGGTCATGCCTTCTTAGTTGAACCGGCTTCCCTCTTGAATCTCTCTTCCATTGAGCGCCCTCTTCACAGATGTCCATGAGGACTTGGTCCAACCTTTGATCAAAGTTGACCCTTCTAGTATATGGGTGTGCATCTCCTTGCATCATAGGCAAATTGAATGCCAACCTTACATTTTCTGGACTAAAGTCTAAGTATTTCCCTCGGACCATTGTAAGCCAATTCTTAGGGTCCGGGTTCACACTTTGATCATGGTTCTTGGTGATCCATGCATTGGCATAGAACTCTTGAACCATTAAGATTCCAACTTGTTGAATGGGGTTGGTGAGAACTTCCCAACATCTTCTTTGGATTTCATGTAGGATCTCCGGATATTCGCCCTTTTTGAGCTTAAAAGGGACCTCGGGGATCACCTTCTTCTTGGCCACAACTTCATAGAAGTGGTCTTGATGCACCTTTGAGAGGAATCTCTCCATCTCCCATGACTCAGAGGTGGAAGCTTTTGCCTTCCCTTTCCTCTTTCTAGAGGTTTCTCCGGCCTTTGGTGCCATAAATGGTTATGGAAAAACAAAAAGCTTTAGCTTTTACCACACCAAACTTAGAAGGTTTGCTTGTCCTCGAGCAAAAGAAGAAAGAAGAGAGTAGAAGAAGAAGAAATAGAGGAGATGGAGGGGGCTTTGTGTTTCGGCCAAGGGGGAGAAATAGTGTTTATATAGGAGTGGAGAGGGGGGTATGGTTCGGCCATTATGGGTGGGTTTGGGTGGGAAAGTGGTTTGAATTTGAATGGTGAGGTAGGTCGGGTTTTATGAGGGATGAATGTGAGTGGTGAAGAGAATGGTGGGATTTGATAGGTGAGGGATTTTTGAGGAAGAGGTATTGAGCTGATTGGTGAATGGGTGAAGAAGAGAGAGAGGGGTAGGGTAGGTGGGGATCCTGTGGGGTCCACACATCCTGAGGTGTTAAGGATTTCTCATCCCTGCACCATGTGGCGTGCAAAACGCTCCTTGCTGCCAATCCTGGCGTTAAACACCAGGCTGCTGCCCATTTCTGGCGTTTAACGCCAGCTTCTTGCCCATTCCTGGTGTTAAACGCTAGTCTGGTGCCCATTTCTGGCGTTAAATGCCCAGAATGGTGCCAGACTGGGAGTTTAATGCCCATTCTGCTACCCTTACTGGCGTTTAAACGCCAGTAAGTTTCTCCTCCAGGGTGTTCAATTTTTTATTCTGTTTTTCCTTATGTTTTTGCTTTTTCAATTGTTTTTGTGACTTCACATGATCATCAACCTACAGAAAACAAAAAAAATAACAAAAGAAAATAGAAATTTAACATAGATAATTAAAGATTGGGTTGCCTCCCAACAAGCGCTTCTTTAATGTCAATAGCTTGACAGCGGGCTCTCATGGAGCCTCACAGATGTTCAGAGTGTAACGACCTAATTTTCAATATGTCTAGATCATACCAGAAACTTAGCGCTACCAATTTGTCTTCCTAATTATTATCTATTATTTATCATATGAGCCTGATTTGTTGTTAAAAATGTAGTTAATTTGTGGGGTTTTTTTTTTTTGAAAATATTTGGATTAATAGACGGAATCATTCATAATCAATTCACAACTGATAACAGATAAAACAGTTATAAACAACCACACATAAATACATCACAAGCAGTCAACAACATTTAGTGATCTAACTTTTATTTAAGTATAGACTTTTAGTTAGAACACCCCTAGGTATAGCTAGATAATAACTATATACATATATATACATATATATACATACAACATCCTAGGTCCTGACCTGTTCAAGAAGTCCCTAAGCTGGCGCCCAGGCTAGCCTAGACTCTATACTCACCTAGTCCCTCTAAACTATTAAAGCGAGGGAAAGTACGTTCTAAGTCTTCAAAAATCAAGTCAGGTGGAACATCAGCAAAAGGTAGAACATCATCTACTACTCCTTTGCACGATCAGACATTGCCATATAACATGTCTCTGGTACCTCATCAAGTAGCCACACAACAGGAGTCTCGTACACAGGATTTAAGTTAAAGTTCAAGAACAAACGGGGTGTAGACATTGGCTAGTCTCACAGTATATACATATAAACAGGGAACGATATTCACCCTAGACTCAGAAGACTATCTAGAGCAGAATCCTCTTTGCAGAACCATCATCAACGAGCTACTGTAAGGTACTCTTACTTCCATCTGAAGGGGGAAGGGAGAGAGAAGGGGTAAGAACTGGGGAGTTCTTAGTAGGGTCGGGGTTATTAGTTAAGTTCATTAATTCCGTGTTGTTTAGAAGATAAATAGCAAAATACCGAGAAGCAGTAGACAGAAAAAACAGATAAATAGAGAAAATAGAAAGCAAAACACAAACAAAAGAATACAAGAAAACAAAACACAGATACAGAGAATAGAATGAAAACAAAGAAAGCATACATTCAAACAACAATCATAACAGAGGAAATGCGCAACCAAGTATGATGCATGTCTGCCCTATGCAGGCCATGAGCTCACGTGTCAGTTTACACCTTGCAGCCCGACATTACCTAGGAACTAGTCCTAGATATGGCTTATTTTCTGTAGGTGAACTTCGGCCTACAAAAATAGCACTGCTGTAAGTGAACTTTGGCTTACAGGAATAGTCTAAACACAACACAACAACTTTCTGTAGGTGAACTCGGCCTACAGAAATAGCACCTCTGTAAGTGAACTTCGGCTTACAGAAATAGCGCCCCTATAAGTGAACTTCGGCTTACAGGTATCACAACTCTCTGTAGGTGAACTTCGGCCTACAGGAGCAACACCCTGAGATACACAATTGATATTCACTGCAGGTGAACTTCGGCCTACAGGAATAACAACTCACTATAGGTGAACTTGGGCCTACAGGACCTCTAGGGCCAATAGAAAAGCATCAGATGAACATATAATAGAATATCATGCCACAAGGCTTAAATCTTTATTTTTATACTCTTCTCCTCTATTCTCTTTGTTATATTACTCTTTTCTCATTATCATCATTCAATATCATTCTCATTATTCATCATCACCTTCACATTCTTATGCAGTACTTCTTTCTTTCTCTATTCAATCATACTATACAAACTTTACATCTTTCAATTTCACAATATCTTGGCTCAAACCATTTCTCTTTATCATATTACTCTTTTCACTTTGTCTTTTTACTCTGCTTTGATTACTCTTTTCTCTGTATCTCTTTACTTTTCTCTGGTTACTCTGTTCTCTGTGTTTTCTTTACTCTGCTCTGATTTCTCTACTTAACGTATGTATTTAAAGCTTATGTAAATTTCGGTATGAATAGTTAGCTTGTCCCAAGTATAGGTTCATTAAGTCTATACTGAAATAGTTTAACTTTTCATATAATACCTAACCCTAGTCGCAACTCAAGGACTAACTATGTTGCCCTAGTTTGTTCACTAGTCTCTGTCTGTTTTTCTGTCATTAAAACTTTACAGCATTTTCTTTGGTTTTTATCTTTTCTTTAACTTTTTATCTTTTCTTTATCTTTGCCTCACTATCATGTTATTACCACTCCCTAAGTGTTTTATGAATGTAATTATGAGATTCTGCGCTTAAAGTTGTCTTTCTTAAACTTTTATAGAAAACTGCCTTTTTCGTATTATTTTATTATTTTTATTAAAATATTATTTTAAATTAAATATTATTATTTAATATTTTATTATTATTTATTATTTTATTAATATATTTTTCGAAAATTACCTTAACTTTACCTTTAACCTTTAAAATTCAATTTTTACCACCCGTAACTTTTAATATTTCTACTTTTACCACCCTAACATTTAGAAATTACCATATAACCCCTTAAACACCAAAAATTTTACTTCCTTGCCCTTTATAAGATCTAAAAGATGTTCTTCAATCTTCTTCACCACACTTAAAGTGTTCTTCGTGTTCTTCGTATATTCTTCAGATTCTTTCTCTGTTTTTACCCGTTTTTCAGTCTTTTCAGCAACCGACTTTTACCATAATTCATAATGAATTTGCAGCCACTAAAACCCCATCTTTTCTACATGATTTTAACACAAATTGAATCCCAATTTAAGGTCTAGGGTTCGTTTTTCCAGCAGCCATGAAGAACACAAATTCAAAGTTGAATATCATCAAATTTCATCAAATTTTCACCAAAATTTCAACAAGAATCACTCATATAAAGAATCAATTTCAAGCATAACCAAACCATATCATAAGCACGCAATTCAAACACAATCAATCAACATTAATTTTACCAAACCCTACCTGGTTTTGCTGCTCCTAATTCGGTTAAACTTTCAGGTGGTCCTTAAGCACTTTTTCCTCCTAAATCACATCAAGAACAACTTTAAATCCAAAAACTCTCAACTGACCAAATCTCACTCAGTATGTTAGGAAAAGATATCTCACCTTAGACTTGCTAGAAATTCACGTTTCTTGGCCCTCAAGTCAAATTAAGCATGATTCCTAAGGAAGAACATCAAGAAAACACATGTTTTGCATGGTTTTCCTTGAAAACCGAATTGAAATGGGAGGGAGACAGCCATCTCACCTTATTTCCAGCCTTGATAAGTCACATGGTTATGTAGAGGAAGAAGAGAGGATCATTTTGGTGAAATCAGAGTTTTGATTTGAGTTTTGGTTCAGAAGAAATCAAGCTTTGAAGATTAAGTGTTCATGAAGTTTTCTCTCTTTTCTCTCCTTTCAATTTCGGCCAAAATGATGAAATGAGACAGCCTTGGAGGTCTTGGGGGTGTAAGGTGAGTTGTGATTGGTTGGCTTGGAGGTGGGTTAAAATAATATTAAAATATCTCAGGTGTATAACTACTAAAACTAGGTGTATCGGAACACTCGTAAAAACATCTGTAAAAATTATTTTCTGAGCTACTAGCATAAACGACACTAGTAACATATTTATTATGAGAATAGAACATGTATAATGAGGCCTTAGCGTTGCTAAATTCATCAAAGAGTGCTGGTGCTAAGCTGCACCAGTAAACCGTAAACCCAGTTAAACCGATTTTCTGTTTTTAACAAAAACAGACCAGGTAACCTTATAATATCATTCAAGCATGTTCTAATACTAATATAATGATAATATTATACTATTATCTCTCTCTTCTCATGAATCGAGTCCGGTTCTTCAAATAGAGACTATTTACGAAAATCAAAATCAAAACTGCCAACCGATACGGTTCAAAAACTAGGTTCTTTGTGACCGCGTTATCGAGCTTGCCTCGGAAAAGGTTCTAGCTTAAGGATGACATAATGATAATGAGGATTGAGATGCTTGATGATATAACAGAGGTCTTCGCTTTACTGATCTTCCGGAGAAATCCGTACTTTCGGAAAAGATCTCATGTACTCGAAAATCAGGGTTGTTACAATCTACCCTCCTAAAAGAAAATTTTGCCCTCAAAATTTCAGCCGCATGCAAGAATCCATCTTCAAGAAGTCTATTTCCTTCAAGCCATCCTGACGAAGATATCAGTTCATTCCTTACAGATCTAAATATCACATAGCCATGGCCATGGAGATCATAACAGCTATAAGAATAGTTGTGCCTCTCACAAATTTGTCGTTCGGAACTCGATTAAACCATGCCTATTCATAGTCATTGAGGTCTTATCCGCACCAAACAATCAATATTAAGGTGATCAGTCTTAATATCTCAAGTTAGGCACGAACATTCCCAAAATGAGCACTCATAGACATTCATGCCAAATGTATCTTGAAGATACCCTAACAGCATGGGACACACAAGTAGAGTATGCAATGAAGCATAGTCAGTCCACTCCCCAGGCTCTATTGGGAACGAACTGCTCTGATACCAAATTGTAACGACCTAATTTTCAATATGTCTAGATCATACCAGAAACTGAGTGCTACCAATTTGTCTTCCTAATTATTATCTATTATTTATCATATGAGCCTGATTCGTTGTTAAAAACGTAGTTAATTTGTGGGGGTTTTTTTTTTTGAAAATATTTGGATTAATAGACGGAATCATTCATAATCAATTCACAACTGATAACAGATAAAACAGTTATAAACAAGAACATATAAATACATCACAAGCAGTCAACAACATTTAGTGATCTAACTTTTATTTAAGTATAGACTTTTAGTTAGAACACCCCTAGATATAGCTAGATAATAACTATATACATATATATACATAAATATACATACAACATCCTAGGCCCTGACCTGTTCAAGAAGTCCCTAAGCTGACGCCCAGGCTAGCCTAGACTCTATACTCACCTAGTCCCTCTAAACTACTAAAGCGAGGGAAAGTACGTTCTAAGTCTTCAAAAATCAAGTCAGGTGGACCATCAGCAAATGGTAGAACATCATCTACTACTCCTTTGCACGATCAGACATTGCCATATAACGTGTCTCTGGTACCTCATCAAGTAGCCACACAACAGAAGTCTCGTACATAGGATTTAAGTTAAAGTTCAAGAACAAACGGGGTGTAGACATTGGCTAGTCTCACAGTATATACATATAAACAGGGAACGATATTCACCCTAGACTCAGAAGACTATCTAGAGCAGAATCCTCTTTGCAGAACCATCATCAACGAGCTACTGTAAGTTACTCTTACTTCCATCTGAAGGGGGAAGGGAGAGAGAAGGGGTAAGAACTGGGGAGTTCTTAGTAGGGTCGGGGTTTTTAGTTAAGTTCATTAATTCTGTGTTGTTTTGCAGATAAATAGCAGAATACCGAGAAGCAGTAGACAGAAGAAACAGATAAATAGAGAAAATAGAAAGCAAAACACAAACAAAAGAAAACAAGAAAACAAAACACAGATACAGAGAATACAATGAAAACAAAGAAAGCATACATTCAAACAACAATCATAACAGAGGAAATGTGCAACCAAGTATGATGCATGTCTGTCCTATGCAGGCCATGAGCTCATGTGTAAGTTTACACCCTGTAGCTCGACATAACCTAGGAACTAGTCCTAGATATGGCTTATTTTCTGTAGGTGAACTTCGGCCTACAAAAATAGCACTCCCGTAAGTGAACTTTGGCTTACAGGAATAGTCTAAACACAACACAACAACTTTCTGTAGGTGAACTTCGGCTTACAGAAATAACACCTCTGTAAGTGAACTTCGGCTTACAGAAATGGTTTTATCACAACAACTTTCTGTAGGTGAACTTGGCCTACAGAAATCGCACCTCTTTAGGTCAACTTCGGCTTACAGAAATAGCGCCCCTATAAGTAAACTTCGGCTTACAGGTATCACAACTCTCTGTAGGTGAACTTCGGCCAACAGGAGCAACACCCTTAGATACACAATTGATATTCACTGCAGGTGAACTTCGGCCTACAGGAATAACAACTCACTGTAGGTGAACTTGGGCCTACAGGACCTCTAGGGCCAATAGAAAAGCATCAGATGAACATATAATAGAATATCATGCCACAAGGCTTAACTCTTTATTTTTATACTCTTCTCCTCTATTCTCTTTGTTATATTACTCTTTTCTCATTATCATCATTTAATATCATTCTCATTATTCATCATCACTTTCACATTCTTATGCAGTACTTCTTTCTTTCTCTATTCAATCATACTATACAAACTTTACATCTTTCAATTTCACAATATCTTGGCTCAAACCATTTCTCTTTATCATATTTCTCTTTTCACTTTGTCTTTTTACTTTGCTTTGATTACTCTTTTCTCTGTATCTCTTTACTTTTTTCTGGTTACTCTGTTCTCTGTATTTTCTTTACTCTGCTCTGATTTCTCTGCTTAACGTGTGTATTTAAAGCTTATGTAAATTTCGGTATGAATAGTTAGCCTGTCCCAAGAATAGGTTTATTAAGTCTATACTGAAACAGTTTAACTTTTCATATAATACCTAACCCTAGTCGCAACTCAAGGACTAACTATGTTGCCCTAGTTTGTTCACTAGTCTCTGTCTGTTTTTCTGTCATTAAAACTTTACAGAATTTTCTTTGGTTTTTATCTTTACTTTAACTTTTTATCTTTTCTTTATCTTTGCCTCACTAACATGTTATTACCACTCCCTAAGTGTTTTATGAAGGTAATTATGAGATTCTACGCTTAAAGTTGTCTTTCTTAAGCTTTTACATAAAACTGCCTTTTTCGCATTATTTTATTATTTTTATTAAAATATTATTTTTAATTAAATATTATTATTTAATATTTTATTATTATTTATTATTTTATTAATATATTTTTCGAAAATTACCTTAACTTTACCTTTAACCTTTAAAATTTACTTTTTACAACCCGTAACTTTTGATATTTCTACTTTTACCACCCTAACTTTTTGAAATTACCATATAACCCCTTAAACATGAAAAATTTTACTTCCTTGCCCTTTATTAGATCTAAAAGGTGTTCTTCAATGTTCTTCACCACACTCAAAGTGTTCTTCATGTTCTTCATATATTCTTCAGATTCTTTCTCTGTTTTTACCCGTTTTTCAGTCTTTTCAGCAACCGATTTTTACCATAATTCATAATAAATTTGCAGCCACTAAAACCCCATCTTTTCTACATTATTTTAACACAAATTGAACCCCAATTTAAGGTCTAGCATTCATTTTTCCAGCAGCCATGAAGAACACAAATTCAAAGTTGAATATCATCAAATTTCATCAAATTTTCACCAAAATTTCGACAAGAATCACTCATATAAAGAATCAATTTCAAGCATAACCAAACCATATCATAATCACACAATTCAAACACAATCAATCAGCATTAATTTTACCAAACGCTACCTGGTTTTGCTGCTCCTAATTCGGTTAAACTTTCAGGTGGTCCTTAAGCACTTTTTCCTCCTAAATCACATCAAGAACAACTTTAACTCCAAAAACTCTCAACTGACCAAATCTCACTCAGTATGTTAGGAACAGATATATCACTTTAGACTTGCTGGAAATTCACGTTTCTTGGCCCTCAAGTCAAGTTAAGCATGATTCCTAAGGAAGAACATCAAGAAAATACATGTTTTGCATGGTTTTCCTTGAAAACCGAATTGAAATGGGAGGGAGACAGCCATCTCACCTTATTTCCAGCCTTGATAAGTTACATGGTTATGTAGAGGAAGAAGAGAGGATCATTTTGGTGAAATCAGAGATTTGATTTGAGTTTTGGTTCAGAAGAAATCAAGCTTTGAAGATTAAGTGTTCGTGAAGTTTTCTCTCTTTTCTCTCCTTTCAATTTCGGCCAAAATGATGAAATGAGACAGCCTTGGAGGTCTTGGGGGTGTAAGGTGAGTTGTGATTGGTTGGCTTGGAGGTGGGTTAAAATAATATTAAAATATCTCAGGTGTATAACTACTGAAACTAGGTGTATCGGAACACTCGTAAAAACATCTCTAAAAATTATTTTTGAGCTACTAGCATAAACGACACTAATAACATATTTATTATGAGAATATAACATGTATAATAAGGCCTTAGCATTGCTAAATTCATCAGAGAGTGCTGGTGCTAAGCTGCACCAGTAAACCGTAAACCCGGTTAAACCGATTTTCTGTTTTTAACAAAAATAGACCAGGTAACCTTATAATATCATTCAAGCATGTTCTAATACTAACATAATGATAATATTATACTATTATCTCTCTCCTCTCATGAATCGAGTCCGGTTCATCAAATAGAGACTATTTACGAAAATCAGAATCAAAATTGCCAACCGATACAGTTCCAAAACTAGGTTCTTCTTGACCACATTATCGAGCTTGCCTCGGAAAAGGTTCTAGCTTAAGGATGACATAATGATAATGAGGATTGAGATGCTTGATGATATAACAAAAGTGTTCCCTTTACTGATCTTCCGGAGAAATCCGTACTTTCAGAAAAGATCTCATGTACTCGAAAATCAGGGTTGTTACATTCTACCCTCCTAAAAGAAAATTTTGCCCTCAAAATTTCAGCGGCATGCAAGAATCCATCTTCAAGAAGTCTATTTCCTTCAAGCTATCCTGACGAAGATATCAGTTCGTTCCTTACAGATCTAAATATCACATAGCCATGGCCATGGAGATCATAACAGCTATAAGAATAGTTGTGCCTCTTACGAATTTGTCGTTCGGAACTCGATTAAACCATGCCTATTCATAGTCATTGAGGTCTTATCCGCACCAAACAATTAATATTAAGGTGATCAGTCTTAATATCTCAAGTTAGGCACGAACATTCCCAAAATGAGCACTCATAGACATTCATGCCAAATGTATCTTGAAGATACCCTAACAGCATGGGACACACAAGTAGAGTATGCAATGAAGCATAGTCAGTCCACTCCCCAGGCTCTATTGGGAACGAACTGCTCTGATACCAAATTGTAATGACCTAATTTTCAATATGTCTAGATCATACCAGAAACTGAGCGCTACCAATTTGTCTTCCTAATTATTATCTATTATTTATCATATGAGCCTGATTCGTTGTTAAAAACGTAGTTAATATGTGGGTTTTTTTTTTAAATATTTGGATTAATAGACGGAATCATTCATAATCAATTCACAACTGATAACAGATAAAACAGTTATAAACAACCACACATAAATACATCACAAGCAGTCAACAACATTTAGTGATCTAACTTTTATTTAAGTATAGACTTTTAGTTAGAACACCCCTAGGTATAGCTAGATAATAACCATATACATATATATACATATATATACATACAACATCCTAGGCCCTGACCTGTTGAAGAAGTCCCTAAGCTGGCGCCTAGGCTAGCCTAGACTCTATACTCACCTAGTCCCTCTAAACTACTAAAGCGAGGGAAAGTACGTTCTAAGTCTTCAAAAATCAAGTCAGGTGGAACATCAGCAAAAGATAGAACATCATCTACTACTCCTTTGCACGATCAGACATTGCCATATAACGTGTCTCTAGTACCTCATCAAGTAGCCACACAACAGGAGTCTCGTAGACAGGATTTAAGTTAAAGTTCAAGAACAAACACGGTGTAGACATTGGCTAGTCTCACAGTATATACATATAAACAGGGAACGATATTCACCCTAGACTCAGAAGACTATCTAGAGCAGAATCCTCTTTGCAGAACCATCATCAACGAGCTACTGTAAGGTACTCTTACTTCCATTTGAAGGGGGAAGGGAGAGAGAAGGGGTAAGAACTGGGGAGTTCTTAGTAGGGTCGGGGTTATTAGTTAAGTTCATTAATTCCGTGTTGTTTAGCAGATAAATTACAGAATACCGAGAAGCAGTAGACAGAAGAAACAGATAAATAGAGAAAATATAAAACAAAACACAAACAAAAGAATACAAGAAAACAAAAGACAGATACAGAGAATAGAATGAAAACAAAGAAAGGATACATTCAAACAACAATCATAACAGAGGAAATGTGCAACCAAGTATGATGCATGTCTGTCCTATGCAGGCCTTGAGCTAACGTGTCAGTTTACACCCTACAGCCCGACATTACCTAGGAACTAGTCCTAGATATGGCTTATTTTCTGTAGGTGAACTTCGGCCTACAAAAATTGCACTCCCGTAAGTGAACTTCGGCTTACAGGAATAGTCTAAACACAGCACAACAACTTTCTGTAGGTGAACTTCGGCCTACAGAAATAACACCTCTGTAAGTGAACTTCGGCTTACAGAAATAGTTTAATCACAACAACTTTCTGTAGGTGAACTCAGCCTACAGAAATAGCACCTCTGTAAGTGAACTTCGGCTTACAGAAATAGCGCCCCTATAAGTGAACTTCGGCTTACAGGTATCACAACTCTCTGTAGGTAAACTTCGGCCTACAGGAGCAACACCCTGAGATATACAATTGATATTCACTACAGGTGAACTTCGGCCTACAAGGATAACAACTCACTGTAGGTGAACTTGGGCCTACAGGACCTCTAGGGCCAATAGAAAAGCATCAGATGAACATATAATAGAATATCATGCCACAAGGCTTAACTCTTTATTTTTAAACTCTTCTCCTCTATTCTCTTTGTTATATTACTCTTTTCTCATTATCATCATTCAATATCATTCTCGTTATTCATCATTACTTTCACATTCTTATGCAGTACTTCTTTCTTTCTCTATTCAATCATACTATACAAACTTTACATCTTTCAATTTCACAATATCTTGGCTCAAATCATTTCTCTTTATCATATTACTCTTTTCACTTTGTCTTTTTACTCTGCTTTGATTACTCTTTTCTCTGTATCTCTTTACTTTTCTCTGGTTACTCTGTTCTCTGTGTTTTCTTTACTCTGTTCTGATTTCTCTACTTAACTTATGTATTTAAAGCTTATGTAAATTTCGGTATGAATAGTTAGCCTGTCCCATGTACAGGTTCATTAAGTCTATACTGAAACAGTTTTACTTTTTATATAATACCTAACCCTAGTCGCAACTCAAGGACTAACTATGTTGCCCTAGTTTGTTCACTAGTCTCTGTCTATTTTTCTGTCATTAAAACTTTACAGAATTTTCTTTGGTTTTTATCTTTTCTTTAACTTTTTATCTTTTCTTTATCTTTGCCTCACTATCATGTTATTACCACTCCCTAAGTGTTTTATGAAGGTAATTATGAGATTCTGTGCTTAAAGTTGTCTTTCTTAAACTTTTACATAAAACTGCCTTTTTCGTATTATTTTATTATTTTTATTAAAATATTATTTTTAATTAAATATTATTATTTAATATTTTATTATTATTTATATTTTATTAATATATTTTTCGAAAATTACCTTAACTTTACCTTTAACCTTTAAAATTAACTTTTTACCACCCGTAACTTTTGATATTTCTACTTTTACCACCCTAACTTTTAGAAATTACCATATAACCCCTTAAACACCAAAAATTTTACTTCCTTGCCCTTTCTAAGATCTAAAAGGTGTTCTTCAATGTTCTTCACCACACTCAAAGTGTTTTTCGTTTTCTTCGTATATTCTTCAGATTCTTTCTCTGTTTTTACCCGTTTTTCAGTCTTTTCAGCAACCGATTTTTATCATAATTCATAATAAATTTGCAGCGACTAAAACCCCATCTTTTCTACAGGAGTTTAACACAAATTGAACCCTAATTTAAGGTCTAGGGTTCGTTTTTCCAGCAGCCATGAAGAACACAAATTCAAAGTTGAATATCATCAAATTTCATCAAATTTTCAGCAAAATTTCAACAAGAATCACTCATATAAAGAATCAATTTCAAGCATAACCAAACCATATCATAATCACACAATTCTAACACAATCAATCAACATTAATTTTACCAAACCCTACCTGGTTTTGCTGCTCCTAATTCGGTTAAACTTTCAGGTGGTCCTTAAGCACTTTTTCCTCCTAAATCACATCAAGAACAACTTTAAATCCAAAAACTCTCAACTGACCAAATATCACTCAGTATGTTAGGAAGAGATATATCACTTTAGACTTGCTGGAAATTCACGTTTCTTGGCCCTCAAGTCAAGTTAAGCATGATTCCTAAGGAAGAACATCAAGAAAATACATGTTTTGCATGGTTTTCCTTGAAAACCGAATTGAAATGGGAGGGAGACAGCCATCTCACCTTATTTCCAGCCTTGATAAGTCACATGGTTATGTAGAGGAAGAAGAGAGGATCATTTTGGTGAAATCAGAGTTTTGATTTGAGTTTTAGTTCAGAAGAAATCAAGCTTTGAGGATTAAGTGTTCATGAAGTTTTCTCTCTTTTCTCTCCTTTCAATTTCGGCCAAAATGATGAAATGAGACAGCCTTGGAGGTCTTGGGGGTGTAAGGTGAGTTGTGATTGGTTCGCTTGGAGGTGGGTTAAAATAATATTAAAATATCTCAGGTGTATAAATTCATCAGAGAGTGCTGGTGCTAAGCTGCACCAGTAAACCGTAAACCCGGTTAAACCGATTTTCTGTTTTTAACAAAAACAGACCAGGTAACCTTATAATATCATTCAAGCATGTTCTAATACTAATATAATGATAATATTATACTATTATCTCTCTCCTCTTATGAATCGAGTTCGGTTCGTCAAATAGAGACTATTTACAAAAATCAGAATCAAAACTGCCAACCGATACGGTTCAAAAACTAGGTTTTTCGTGACCGCGTTATCGAGTTTGCCTCGGAAAAGGTTCTAGCTTAAGGTTGACTTAATGATAATGAGGATTGAGATACTTGATGATATAACAGAGGTGTTCCCTTTACTGAACTTCCGGAGAAATCCGTACTTTCAGAAAAGATCTCATGTACTCGAAAATCAGGGTTGTTACACAGAGCAATGTTGAAACCTCCCAACACCAAACTTAGAGTTTAAATGTGGGGGTTCAACACCAAAATTAAAGTTTGGTTGTGGCCTCCCAACACCAAACTTAGAGTTTGACTGTGGGGGCTCTGTTTGACTCTGTATTGAGAGAAGCTCTTCATGCTTCCTCTCCATGGTGACAGAGGGATATCCTTGAGCTTTAAACACAAGGGAGTCTTTATTCACTTGAATGATCAATTCTCCTCTATCAACATCAGTCATAGCTTTTGCTGTGGCTAGGAAGAGTCTGCCAAGGATGATGGATTCATCCTTACACTTCCCAGTCTCTAGGATGATGAAGTCAGCAGGGATGTAGTGGCCTTCAACCATTACCAAGACATCCTCTACAAGTCTATAAGCTTGTTTCTTTGAATTGTCTGCCATCTCCAGTGAGATTTTTGCAACTTGTACCTCAATGATCCCTAGCTTCTCCATTACAGAGAGAGGCATGAGGTTTATGCTTGACCCTGGGTCACACAGAGCCTTCTCAATGGTCATGGTGCCTATGGTACAAGGGATTGAGAATTTCCCAGGGTCTTGTCTCTTCAGAGGTAATTTCTGCCTAGTCAAGTCATCCAGTTCTTTGATGAGCAATAGAGGTTCATCCTCCCAAGTCTCATTACCAAACAACCTGGCATTTAGCTTCATGATTGCTCCTAGGTACTTAGTAACTTGCTCTTCAGTAACATCTTTATCCTCTTCAGAGGAAGAATACTCATCAGAGCTCATGAATGGCAGAAGTAAATTCAATAGAATCTCTACGGTCTCTGTGTGAGCCTTAGATTCCCATGGTTCCTCTTTAGGGAACTCCATGGAGGCCAGTGGACGTCCATTGAGGTATTCCTCAGTGGAGATCACTACCTCTTCCTCCTCTCCAGGTTCGGCCGTGTGGGTTGTGGTTATGGCCTTGCACTCTCTCTTTGGATTCTCTTCTGTATTGCTTGGGAGAGTACTAGGAGGGAGTTCAGTAATTTTCATACTCAGTTGACCCACTAGTGCCTCCAAATTTCTAATGGAAGACCTTGTTTCAGTCCTGAAACTTTGAGTGGTTTTGATTAGATCAGAGACGATGGTTGCTAAGTCAGAGTGGCTTTGCTTAGAATTCTCTGTCTGTTGCTGAGAAGATGATGGAAAAGGCTTGCTATTGCTAAACCTGTTTCTTCCACCATTATTATTGTTGAAACCTTGTTGAGGTCTCTGTTGATCCTTCCATGAGAGATTTGGATGATTTCTCCATGAAGGATTATAGGTGTTTCCATAGGGTTCTCCCATGTAATTTACCTCTTGCATTGCTGGGTTCTCAGGATCATAAGCTTCTTCTTCAGAGGAAGCTTCCTTAGTACTGCCTGTTGCTGCTTGCATTCCAGACAGACTCTGAGAAATCATATTGACTTGTTGGGTCAATATTTTATTCTGAGCCAATATGGCATTCAGAGTATCAATCTCAAAAACTCCTTTCTTCTGAGCTATCCCATTATTCACAGGATTCCTTTCAGAAGTGTACATGAATTGGTTATTTGAAACCATTTCAATAAGTTCCTGAGCTTCTACAGGCGTCTTCTTCAGATGAAGAGATCCTCCAGCAGAGCTATCCAATGACATCTTGGATAGTTCAGACAGACCATCATAGAAAATACCTATGATGCTCCATTCTGAAAGCATGTTAGAAGGACATCTTCTGATCAATTGCTTGTATCTTTCCCAAGCTTCATAGAGGGATTCACCTTCCTTCTGTCTAAAGGTTTGGACTTCCACTCTAAGCTTGCTCAATTTTTGAGGTGGAAAGAACTTTGCCAAGAAGGCATTGACTAGCTTTTCCCAAGAGTTCAGGCTTTCTTTAGGTTGTGAATCCAACCATGTCCTAGCTCTGTCTCTTACAGCAAAAGGAAAAAGCATAAGTCTGTAGACTTCAGGGTCAACCCCATTGGTCTTGATAGTGTCACAGATTTACAAGAATTCAGCTAAAAATTGATGAGGATCTTCCAATGGAAGTCCATAAAACTTGCAATTCTGTTGCATTAGAGAAACTAATTGAGGTTTAAGCTCAAAGTTGTTTGCTCCAATGGCAGGGATTGAGCTGCTTCTCCCATAGAAGTCGGGAGTAGGTGCAGTAAAGTCACCAAGCACCTTCCTTGCATTGTTGGCATTGTTGTTTTCGGCTGCCATGGTTTCTTCTTCCTTGAAAAGCTCTGTTAGGCACTCTAAAGAGAATTGTGCTTTAACTTCTCTTAGCTTTCTCTTCAAGGTCCTTTCAGGTTTAGGATCAGCTTGAACAAGTATGCCTTTATCTTTGTTCCTGCTCATATGAAAGAGAAGAGAACAAGAAAGTAGGGAATCCTCTATGTCACAGTATAGAGATTCCTTGAAGTGTCAGAGGAAAAGAAGAATAGAAGGAGAAGGTAGATAGAAGAGAATTTGAACATATAAAGAAGGAGGGAGTTTGAATTGCACCTTGAGGAAGAGTGTTAGTCCTTTAAATAGAAGGATGTAAGAAGAGGGGAAGAATTTTTGAAATTAAAGTAAAAGATTTTGAAATAGTTAAAAGAAATTTTGAAAATTTGATTGATGATTTTCAAAAACTAAAATTGGGAAAGAAATTAAGTGATTTTGAAAAAAAGATTTTGAGATTAGAAATTAAAAGATGTGATTGAAAAGATATGATTGAGAAGATATGCTTGAAAATCAAACTAAAAAGAGAAAGTTTTAAAATTAAAGTTGATTACTTGACTAACAAGAAATTAGAAGATATGATTCTAGAATTAAAACTTTTGATCCTTTCTTAATAGGCAAGTAACAACTAGAAAATATTGAATTAAATTCTTAATTGTAGCAAGGATTTTTAAAAATAGTAATAAATAAAAAATTGAAAAGAAATTGATTTTGAAAAGATATGATTGAAAAGATATGATTTGAAAAAGATTTGATTTCGAAAAATTATGAAGATTTGAAAAAAAAATTTGGATCAAAAACAAAATCTTCCCTCTAGTATCATCCTGTCGTTAAACGCCCAGAATGGCATCCATTCTGGCGTTTAACGCCCAAAATCCTACCTTTTTGGGCGTTAAATGCCCAGCCAGGTACCCTGGCTGGGCGTTTAAATGCCAGTTTCCTTCTTCACTGGGCGTTTTGAACGCCCAGCTTTTTCTGTTTAATTCCTCTGATAAATGTTCTGAATCTTCAATTCTCTGTATTATTGACTTAAAAAGACATAGTTTTGAGAATTTTATTTTTTGAATTTTTCAATGATGAGAAACAATCAAAATATAATTAATCTTAGAAAACTCAAATCAAACAAACAATGCATGCAGGACACCAAACTTAAAAATTTTCATATAAGAGACACTAACAAATTGAGAATGCATATGAGAAACAACAAAACACATAAAACAAGAGAATTTAAAGATCAGAGCAATGAAATCATCAAGAACAACTTGAAGATCAATGAAGAACATATTGCATATTTTCGAAAAATGCAAGAAGAATGCAATTGACACCAAACTTAAAAATTGACACTAGACTCAAACAAGAAACATAAAATATTTTTTTATTTTTATGATTTTATAAATTTTTTTGTGATTTTCGAAACTTTTCTGGAAAAGAAAATAAAGGGATTCAAAACTTTTAATAAGAATTCCAGGAATCATGCAATGTTAGTCTAAAGCTTTAGTCTAAAAAGATTAGACAAGCTTGGCCAAGCTTCAGCAGGACATTACATTCAGCATCTAAATTGATGAGAATCAATCAGCTTTTGTGATGATAAGAGCATCACCTTGAAACTCTAGAATTCATTCTTAAAAATTATGAAAAATAAAAAGAAAAGTACCTAATCTAAGCAACAAGATGAACCGTCCGTTGTCCAAACTCGAACAATCCCCGGCAACGGCGCCAAAAACTTGGTGCACGAAATTGTGATCATCAACAATGGCGCCAAAGGACTTGGAGCTCTTAAACGTGAATCACACTTTGTCACAATTCTGCACAACTAACCAGCAAGTGCACTGGGTCGTCCAAGTAATACCTTACGTGAGTAAGGGTCGATCCCACGGAGATTGTCGGCTTGAAGCAAGCTATGGTCACCTTGTAAATCTCAATCAGGCGAATTCAGATGGTGATGGAGAATTGATAATTAAAAGATAAAGAAAACATAAAATAAAGATAGAGATACTTATGTAATTCTTTGGTTGGAATTTCAGATAAGCGTATGATGATGCTTTGTTCCTCTTGAACCTCTGCTTTCCTATTGCCTTCTTCCAATAATTCATACTCCTTTCCATGGCAAGCTTTATGTTGGGCATCACCGTTGTCAATGGCTACTTCCCGTCCTCTCAGTGAAAACGTTCCAAATGCACTGTCACCGTACGGCTAATCATCTGTCGGTTCTCGATCATGTTGGAATAGGATCCATTGATCCTTTTGCGTCTGTCACACGCCCAACAATCGCGAGTTTGAAGCTCGTCACAGTCATCCCTTCGCAGATCCTACTCAGAATACCATAGACAAGGCTTAGACTTTCTGGATCTCAGGAATGGCCGCCAATAATTCTAGCCTATACCACGAAGGTTCCAATCTTAGATTAGAAACCCAAGAGATACACGTTCAAGCTTGTTTGCATGTAGAACGGAAGTGGTTGTCAGTCACGCGTTCATAGGTGACAATGGTGATGAGTGTCACATAATCATCACATTCATCATGTTCTTGGGTGTGAATGAATATCTTGGAGAAGAAATAGACTTGAGTTGAATAGAAAAATAATAGTACTTTGTATTAATTCATGAAGGACAGCAGAGCTCCACACCTTAATCTATGGTGTGTAGAAACTCCACCGTTGAGAATACATAAGAAAAAAAGGTCTAGGTATGGCCGAATAGCCAGCCTCCAAAACGTGATCAAAGGATCAAAAGATAATCCAAAGATGAAAATACAATAGTAAAAGGTCCTATTTATAGAGAACTAGTAGCCTAGGATTTACAGAAATCAGTAATTAATGCAGAAATCTTCTTCCGGGCCCACTTCGTATGTGCTTGGGCTGAGCATTGAAGCTTCCATGTGTAGAGACTTTTCTTGGAGTTAAACACCAGCTTTTGTGCCAGTTTGGGCGTTTAACTCCAGCTTTTGTGCCAGTTCTGGCGTTAAACGCCAGATTTCTTGAGCTGACTTGGAACGCCTGTTTAGGCCATCAAATCTCGGACAAAGTATATACTATTATATATTGCTGGAAAGCCCAGGATGTCTACTGTTTAACGCAATTAAGAGCGCGACAATTGGATTTCTGTAGCTCCAGAAAATCTACTTCGAGTGCAGGGAGGTCAGAATCCAACAGCATCTGTAGTCATTTTTCAGCCTCTGAATCAGATTTTTGCTTAGGTCCCTCAATTTCAGCCAGAAAATACCAGAAATCATAGAAAAACACACAAACTCATAGTAAAGTCCAGAAAAGTGATTTTTATTTAAAAATTAATAAAAACATAATAAAAATTAACTAAAATATACTAAAAACATACTAAAAACAATGCCAAAAAGCGTATAAATTATCCGCTCATCAGTAGAGAAGTCTCCAACGACCTTGACAAAGCATATTCAACTCCCATCCAACCTTTCCAAAGGACTTCCACCTTTTGAAAAGATTCTTCACTTTCAAGCTCTTCCTCCCCGAGTTCATCCAACTCTTCTCCGTCACTCAAATCATAAATATGAAGTTGAGGGAAATCTACCTCGACGTTGCTTCTAATTTCATCGGGAGAAGGTTCTTTAGACTCAAGGGGTTCACTTATGGGTGCATATTCATAACTAGGATGGCTTGATTCATGATCATCATCACCAAGGGAACTCGCCTGTTGATCTATTCCATCCAAGTCTTCATAGGGAACATGCCTTCGAGGTTGTGCACTATCCTCCTCAATATTAATTTCAATCTTCTTGGAGGAATACTCTACAACTCTAGATTCCCATGGAGGTTTAGCATCTCCTAAGTCTTCAACCACTTCTTCCTCTGCAACAATGATGGCTTCCTCCAATTGTTCCAATACAAAGCCACATTCCTCACTTTCCACCAGAGTTTCTAGTGTCTCCTTCATGCTACGCTCTTCTATTGATTCTCCACATGTAGCCATGGGAGTACTTTGAGTGTCGAAGCACAGAGAGGCTAAACTACTGGTGCACGAAATTGTGATTCACACTTTTCACAACTCCGCACAACTAACTAGCAAGTGCACTGGGTCGTCCAAGTAATACCTTACGTGAGTAAGGGTCGATCCCACGGAGATTGTTGGCTTGAAGCAATCTATGCTTACCTTGTAAATCTTAGTCAGGAGATTAATTAAGATTATCAATTTGAATTGCAAAAAATAAAAGAGCATGAAATAAATACTTGTTATGCAGTAATGGAAAATATGTTGGAGTTTTGGAGAAGCTTTGTCTTCTAAATCTCTGCTTTCCCCCTGTCTTCTTCTTCACGCACGCAAGGTTTCTCCTATGGCAAGCTGTGTGTTGGTGGATCACCGTTGTCAATGGCTACCATCCGTCCTCTCAATGAAAATGGTCCAGGTGCGCTGTCACCGCATGGCTAATCATCTGTCGGTTCTCACTCAAGCTGAAATAGGATCCATTGATCCTTTTGCGTCTGTCACTATGCCCAATCCTTGTGAGTTTGAAGCTCGTCACAGTCATTCAATCCCTGAATCCTACTCGGAATACCACAGACAAGGTTTAGACTTTCCGGATTCTCAAGAATGCTGCCAATGGATTCTAGCTTATACCACAAAGATTCTGATTAAGGAATCCAAGAGATACTCATTCAATCGAAGGTAGAACGGGAGTGGTTGTCAGGCACACATTCATAGATTGAGAATGGTGATGAGTGTCACGGATCATCACATTCATCATATTGAAGTGCGAATGAACATCTTAGATAGAAACAAGCGTGTTTGAATAGAAAACAGAAATAATTGCATTAATTCATCGAGACACAGCAGAGCTCCTCATCCCCAACAATGGAGTTTAGAGAGTCATGCCATCAAAGAGTACAAAGTTCAGATCTAAAACTGTCATGAGGTGTAAAATAAATCTCTAAAAGTTGTTTAAATACTAAACTAGTAACCTAGGTTTACATAAAATGAGTAAACTAAGATAAATAGTGCAGAAATCCACTTCTAGGGCCCACTTGGTGTGTGCTGGGGCTGAGACTTGAGCTTTACACGTGCCAAGGCTGTTTCTAGAGTTAAACGCCAGGTTGCAACCTGTTTCTGGCGTTTAACTCCAACTTGTAACTGATGCACAGAAAACTTGTCTCTCAACAAATCTCCCTTCGGCAAGTGTACCGAAGTTGTCGTCAAGTAAAAACTCACAATAGAGTGAGGTCGAATCCCACAGGGATTGATTGATCAAGCAACTTTAATTAGAAGAATGTTCTAGTTGAGCGAATCCAGGATTTGGGTTGAGAGTTGCAGAAAATAAAATGGCGGGAATGTAAATAACAGAAAAGTAAATGCTAGAATTAAAGTACTGGAAGTAAATGACTGAAAATAAATTGCAGAATTGTAAATGGGAATGGGGGATTTGCTCATAAAAGTAAATGGTAGAAATTAAAGAGAATGGGTAAGATCAGAGATGGGGAGTTCATTGGGCTTAGGAGATGTAATTCTCCGGATCAAGTTCATTTTCATCTCTTCCTCAATCAATGCACTCATTGATCTCCTTGGCAATCTTAAGTGATTGAATTACAATTTCTTGCAATTCAATCTCTCAAATCTTGATCAATAGCCAATTCCTTGGTCAATTGCTCATGAGAAGAGATGAAGTATGGTCACTGATTATACCACATGCATTTCCCAAATCAAGTATTGAGAAGGTTATAGTCACATACCCATCCAAACCCAATTTGGTCCAGCATGAGAAAGTATTTCTAGCTTGATCTCTTCATTCCTCTTTCAAGGTTCAAAAGAGATCCAAGTTTGAATAGCTTCTCTTCCAAGATAACTACTCAATTGGATGAAGATCGAAAGCTTTCAAGTAAAATCAAGAGGAAAGATAGAAGAAGAATAATGAAAATTAGTATTGATCCATCAAATTACAACAGAGCTCCCTAACCCAATGAAAGGGGTTTAGTTGTTCATAGCTATTGAAAATGAAAACAAAGATGGAGAATACATCATAAAACTAGAATTTGCAAAGAAAGTAAAATACAGATAGTAGTTCTCTTTTTCCCAGCCTCCAGAGCTTCTTTACAATTCAAAGCTACTCCTATATATACTACTCTTCTCAGCTTCTACTTTACTCTTCAAGTCTTGGGCCTTTGGATCTTGAGTTTGAAGCAGTTCTTTTCTTCATTTGGGCTTGGCTTTACTTGCAGAGAGAAAGTGCTAAGTGGGCAGAGACTTCAGCTCAGGACGTTAGGGGTGTTAATATTTAGTGAGAATATAAGTTCGAGAACGTTAGTGACACTTAACATTGTCACTAACGTTCTAATGCACCCCTTTGCCTTACGTTAAAACCCACGTTAACTAGGTTAACGTGGCGTTTAACGTTGCCTTGTTAATCCTTCGAGAACGTTAGTGACACTAAACATTGTCACTAACGTTCCAGTGTGCCCCTGGGTCTCACGTTAGAGTCCACGTTAACCTGCCTCTAACGTAGCCATCTTTAGCCATCCCAACGTTAGTGGCAATGTTGAGTGTCACTAACGTTGGCTCATCCTTTATTCCTCATCGTTATCTTCCACGTTAACTAAGTTAACGTGGAGGTTAACGTGACTCTTGGGGATTGTGTGGTTGCTTCAACGTTAGTGACAATGTTGAGTGTCACTAACGTTGTCGACAACTCTTCATCCTTTACGTTAGTTCCCACGTTAACCAAGTTAACGTGGGAGTTAACATGGTACTTTGCACCATAGGCCAACGTTAGTGACAATGTTGAGTGTCACTAACGTTGGCTTCTCTTCCCCCCTTAACGTTAGAGGCCACGTTAACTAGGTTAACGTGGCTTCTAACGTGGCCACTTATGAGTAATTGCCAACGTTAGTGACAATGTTAAGTGTCACTAACGTTGGCTCATCTTCTCTTCTCCACGTTAGAGTTCACGTTAACTTAGTTAACGTGACTCTCTAATGTGGGCATTGATGGCTTTTTGAGAATGTTATTGGCAATCACTTTTCTCATTAATCTTGCAAGTTACCTCCCCTTTTCCTGCTTCCTTTTTGGTCCTGAAATCAAGCAATAAAGTGCATCAAAGCTCTAGTCCAAGTCATGAGTAATGCAACATAATATTTGTCACTAAACTTATGGAAAATCCTCATGAAATTATGTAAAATGCACAATATATGCTTGAATCAAGGCATAAGTTAATATTTACCCAAAACTAGCTTATTTCCTAAAGAAATGTATGAAACTATCCTAAAAACAGTAAAGAAAAGGTCAGTGAAACTGGCCAACATGCCCTGGCATCACAACACCAAACTTAAAGCTTGCTTGTCCCTAAGCAAGTACTGGAACAAGAGAATGATGAATGGAATATCCAAAGGAATGAGTCATCCTTGTGGAAGTCATATTACTGATTTTATGGTGGTTTCATGCATAGCAACTTAGGTTCATTCCATTACTGGCTTTCAGACCTTTATCATGTCCCTAAACACTTACTTTGTTTATATCTCGTGAGACATTTATTCATTAATCCTTTTATTGTTATTTCAAGGGTTATTTGTGTTATTTAGGCTAGGTGCTCTGTAAAGGGAGAACTCTTTAAGATAAGCTTTCAGCCAACACTCCCGAACCAGTTGGTTCAAGGTGCTAGGTGTTGAAGCACCCCTAAGGACTTACTCCCTCAAGTCTCTCCCCCACACATACACACCACAGGCATATAGTTTATTTATTTTCTTTTCTTGAGACCTTGGTGTCCAGCACCTCTTTGGGTTACTAAATGCTCTGTAGTGAGGGTTACTCTTGATAATGGATTTTCAGCTGATAATCCCGGGTTAGTTAACCCAAGTTACCAAGTGATAAAGCACCCCTAAGAGCTTATTCATCCAAGTAGATCCCTCACACAGGAGCACCACAGACACTTGCCTCAAGGGTAAAACCATTGATGCCTAGCCTTATTGCTTACTCTTTTTCTTTTGTTTTTCACTTCCATTGTTCTTTCCCTTTTCTCATCTTAGGATCTTGTTATTAACTTAGTCTCATGAGTGTATTCAAAGCAAGGTATTCAGGATAGATAATTGTCCTCCTAGCCATGTGGTTGAACCAACTTAGCTAACTTATGAATGCACTTCCACAATATCAACTCCACTCTGGTCTTTTAGCAACATAATCATTCTCTTCTTCAATTTGATTTAAATGGACAAGCTTACAAGTAAATAAGGGAATGATGCAGTGACATTTAAACCAGAAATCATGGACCTATTCAGAAGGAAAACTTAAAAGACAGAATTTAAAAAGGGTTCAACTACGAGCAACTACAAATCAAAAGTGCATTCGGACTTTCAACTTTTAACAATTCTGAGTACAATGGAATTAGGTAACAATACAACCTTCGGGTGATGATCTCTAGTCCCCCTCTCTCTTTGTCATCATCCTAGTTTTTGCTGCCTCGCTTCTTTGGGTGAAGGTGCACCATTTCCTTATAAGATTCCTGCAAGGTTACTGGAAGTTGCTTATTCCCAAAGCACCTGAGACATAGTTAGCTTACATGCATGCTTGTGCCTCTCGAACTCAATTTGGTGTGTGAACACCAAACTTAGTTCTTTGCCCAGTACAAAACATTGCATATATGCAGAGACCCTCATATCTTGCTATCAGTAAAGCAATGCTCACCTAAAGTCTAACTACATCTAAGTGGTTTCTCTTGATTGGATGGAGCTACCAATGTTCTTTTGGAGTGGAGTGTAATTCTAACCAATGTCCTTTAGTGGAACACCAAACTTAGAACTACACTATCACTCTTGGATTGTTCTGGTGTGGAACACCAAACTTAGCTCCTTACAATACAGGGGAAACAACTTTGTGATTTTTATTGAAATAAAGATGAAAGTGAAACTACCTGAGGTTGGGTTGCCTCCCAATAGAGCGCTCTTTTATCGTCGCTATCTCGACGAGTCCTTAATTACTTGAGATGGTACTTTACTCTGGGGTTTTCCCCCATGTTGCCCAGATAATGCTTGAGTCTTTGTCCATTCACTGTAAAAGTCCTTTCTGAACCTTCATCCGTGATTTTGATGTGGCCATATGGTGATACTTTTGTAACCATGAAAGGTCCGGACCACCTTGACTTGAGTTTTCCTGGGAACAGCCTTAATTTAGAATTGTAAAGGAGTACTTGCTGCCCTGTTTCGAAACTCCTGGGTGCCAGATGCATGTCATGTTTTCTCTTTGCCTTCTCTTTATACATCTTAGTGTTTTCATAGGCTTGTGACCTGAATTCCTCCATCTCTTGCAGCTGCAAGATCCTTTTTGCACCAGCAGCAATGCTGTCAAAATTTAGTATCTTGATAGCCCAAAGAGCTTTGTGTTCCAGCTCCAGTGGTAAATGACAAGCCTTCCCATAGACTAGTTGATATGGAGACATTCCAAGTGGAGTTTTGAATGCTGTTCTGTATGCCCAAAGAGCATCATCCAACTTCTTCGACCAATCTTTTCTAGATGCGCCCACAGTCTTTTCCAGGATCCTCTTCAGCTCTCTGTTGGATATCTCAGTTTCCCACTTGTTTGAGGATGGTAAGGTGTGGCTACTTTGTGTTTTACCCCATATCGTAAGAGGAGAGCTTCTAGTGGTTTGTTACAAAAATGGCTCCCTCCATCACTGATGAGGGCTCTTGGGAATCCAAACCGGCTAAAGATATTCTTCCTGAGGAAGTTCATGACTACCTTGTTATCATTAGTTGGGGTTGCAATAGCCTCTACCCACTTGGAAACATAATCCACTGCTACCAGGATGTACTTGTTTGCATATGAGGTTGGGAATGGTCCCATGAAATCAATTCCCCACACATCAAACAGTTCCAGTTCCAAGATGAAATTTTGTGGCATTGCGTTTCTTTTGGGCAGGTTTCTAGATCTTTGGCATTCATTGCAGCTTTTTACTAGTTCCTTGGTATCCTTGAAAAGGATGGGCCAAAAGAATTCGCTTTGTAACACCTTTGCTGCAGTTTTGTCCCCTCCAAAGTGCCCGCCATAGCATGAACCGTGGCAGTTCCACAGGACTTCTCTCCCTTCCTCTTCCGACACACATCTTTTAAGAATTCCATCTGAACATTTCTTGAAGAGATATGGCTCGTCCCAGACAAAGTATTTTGCATCATTCATGAGCTTCCTCTTTTAATGTTTATTGATCCCTGGGGGTAATGCCCCAGTTGCCTTGAAATTTGCAATATCTGCGAACCATGGTGCTTTGTGAACTGTCATCAACTGCTCATCAGGGAAGAGCTCGTTCACATTTGTATCATTTTCTCCACCTTGATCATGGGGGATTCTGGATAGGTGATCTGCCACCTTGTTCTCCACTCCTTTCTTGTCTCTGTTTTCAATATCGAATTCCTGCAATAGTAAGATCTACCTTATTAGTCTTGGCTTTGATTCTTGCTTGGCAAACAAATATTTAAGTGCTGTGTGATCTGTAAAAACAATCACTTTAGCACCAATGAGGTATGATCTAAATTTGTCAAATGCAAAAACTATTACTAGCAACTCCTTTTCAGTAGTGGTATAATTTTTTTGAGTTTCATTAAGGACTTTGCTAGCATAGTATATCACATGAACTAGGTTATCTTTCCTTTGTCCTAACACTGCCCCAACTGCAAAATCAGATGCATCGTACATCAATTCAAATGGTAGATTCCAATCAGGTGGGGAGATGATAGGAGAAGAGGATAACCTCATTTTCAAATGTGCAAATGCTAGCATGCATGTTTCATCAAAGATGAATGGTGTATCAGATACAAGGAGATTGCTTAAGGGCTTGGCTATCTTTGAAAAATATTTAATGAACCTTCTGTAAAAACCAGCATGCCCTAAAAAACTTCTAATTGCCTTGACATCACTGGGTGGGGGTAGTTTTTCAATAAGTTCTACTTTAGCTCTATCAACCTCAATGCCTTGGTGAGAGACCTTGTGACCAAGGACTATTCCTCCTGTCACCATGAAGTGGCATTTTTCCCAGTTTAAAACCAAATTGGTCTCTTGGCATCTTTTCAATACCAAGGCGAGGTGATGTAGGCAACTAGGAAAAGAATCTCCGAATACCGAGAAATCATCCATAAAAACTTCAATGAATTTTTCTATCATATCTGAAAAGATAGAAAGCATGCAGCGTTGGAAAGTTGCAGGGGCATTACATAATCCAAATGGCATGCGCCTATAGGCAAACACTCCATACGGACAGGTAAATGAGGTTTTCTCTTGGTCTCTTGGATCAACCACTATTTGGTTATATCCTGAATAACCGTCGAGAAAACAATAATATGCGTGCCCTGCAAGTCTTTCTAACATCCGATCCCTGAATGGAAGGGGAAAATGGTCCTTTCGTGTAGCCTCATTGATTTTCCTGTAGTCTATACACATCCGCCATCTTGTGACAGTCCTTGTAGGTATGAGCTCATTCTTCTCATTGGTAACCACAGTGATCCCTCCCTTCTTTGGCACAACATGTATGGGGCTAACCCAAGGGCTGTCCGAAATTGGGTATATGACCCCTCCTTGCCACAACTTCATAACCTCTTTCTGTATCACTTCCTTCATGATTGAGTTCAGCCTTCTTTGGGATTGAATGGATGGCTTGGCATCATCTTCCAACAGTATTTTATGCATGCATATGGCTGAACTGATTCCCTTCAAGTCAGCAAGGGTCCATCCAATGGCATCCTTATGCTCCCGCAGCACCTTGAGTAGCTCGTCCTCTTGATCTTGACTGAGGGATGAATTTATGATCACTGGGTAGTTTTCATTTTCTCCTAGATATGCATATTTGAGAGTGGGTGGCAATGCTTTGAGTTCAGGTTTGGGTGCTTCTGATTTTTCGTTCCCTTCCTCTGGTGCATCTGGTATATGTATTTCTGCTGTAGCTACCTCTTCACTTGATTCAGTTTCTTCCTCCACCAATCTCTTGTTCTCTTCAGGTTCATCTTCTTCAAAATTCTCCTGCACTTCATCCTCAAGTGCATCTAACCTCATGCATTCCCCCAATTATTCCGGTGGATAACTCATGGCCTTGAACACATTGAATGTCATCTTTTCATTGTGTAATCTCAGGGTGAGGTCACCCTTTTGAACATTAATGACAGCTCCAGAAGTGGCCAAGAATGGCCGTCCCAAAATGATGGAGGTTTTGGCGTCTTCTTGCATCTCCAGCACCACAAAATCTGCTGGGAATATGAAATCTCCTACTTTTACCAGCAAATCCTCCACTATCCCATGAGGGAATTTGAACGACCGGTCTGCCAGTTGTAGATCCATTTTTATTGGTTTAGCCTCCTCAATTTTCATCTTTCTCATCATAGCTACTGTCATCAAATTGATGCTGGCCCCCAAGTCACAAAGAGCCTTTTCTACTATGATTTCTCCTATAATGCATGGGATCTGAAAACTCCCAGGATCCTTCAGTTTCTGAGGTAGTTTATGCCTGAATGATAGCACTGCACTCTTCAGTTAGTATCACAGTCTCATTGTTCTTCCAGCTTCTCTTCTTAGTCATTACCTCCTTCAAAAATTTGGCATAAAGTGGCATTTGTTCTATGGCTTCAGCAAATGGTATGTTGATTTGTAGCTTCTTGAAGATTTCCAAAAATTTCAAGAACTGGTTGTCATCTTCCTTTTTCTTCAATAGCTGGGGGTATGGAGCTCTTGAGACGTTCAGTTGGGGTACCTTTTTTTCTTTCTGCAAACTTGGCGTGGGGGGTTGCATTCCATCTTGCTCTTCTTTCTTTTCATTTGAGCCTTCTTCTTGTGGTTTTTGGGGATGTTCCTTCAGTTCCTTCCCACTCCTAAGTGTGATAGCTTGAAACTCCTCCCTTTTGCTTGAATGGGCATCATAGCAAAAATTGTGGTTAGGAAGCTGCTTAAACAGATAGCTGATTTGTGTCTCCAGTTTTGTGATGGCAGCATTTTGATTCGGCATGTTTGACTGCACTTCCTCTCTGAATGCTTTACTATCTTGAATGTCTCTGCATATTCCTTCAATTAAGGCATCAATCTTAGAGAGCTTGTCATCAATTGATGAGTGATTCGGAGCAAACGTGCTGTTTTGGTTTTGATAAGTATGTGGAGAAGTGTTGTTGTGGGGATGTTGAGATGTCCTCTGGGTGAATTGCTTTTGATCTTGCTCACTTCCCCACCCAAAGTTTGGGTGGTTTCTCCATCCAGGGTTGTAAGTCTTGGAGTATGGATCATAGTTTTTCCTTGGTAAATTCCCAATGTAGTTGGCTTGCTCCTGACTCCCCTCTGCTTCTTCATTCACTCCTTCTTGGATTGTTGATGAAGATGAGATTGCTGCTACTTGGTTCCTCTCCATCTTCTTGGTGAGGTCAGCCAGCTGCTGGGTAATGAGCTTGTTTTGGGCCAACAGAGCATCTACATTGTTTAGCTCCATCACTCCTCTTGTGTTCCCTCTTTCGGAAGCATAGAAGTAGTCATTTTCTGCTACTGTTTCAACAACATCTATGGCTTCCTCAATGGTCTTCTTCTTGTTCAAGGATCCTCCAGATGAATGGTCTACTGCCTTCTTTGACTCATAAGAGAGCCCTTCATAGAAAATGTGCAGCTGGACCCATTCGTTGAACATGTCAGGTGGACACCTCCTTGTTAAGTCTTTGAACCTCTCCCATGCTTCATACAGAGTCTCACCATCTTGTTGCCTGAAGGTTTGAATCTCAGCTCTCAGCCTATTGATTCATTGAGGAGGGTAGAATCTTGCTAAGAATTTGTTCATCACATCCTCCCAAGTTGTCAAGCTCTCCCTTGAGAAGGATTCCAGCCACTTGGCTGCCTTGTCTCTGAGTGAGAAGGGAAATAAGAGTAGTCTATAGGCGTCAGGATGAACACCATTAGATTTCACTGTGTCACATATTCTCAGGAAGGTGGTCAAATGTTGATTGGGGTCTTCTTGAACACCTCCTCCAAACGAACAGTTGTTCTGAACAAGGGTGATGAGCTGTGGTTTAAGTTCAAAGTTGTTAGCATGGATTGTTGGCTTTTGGATGCTACTTCCACAATTGCCTGGGTTTGGATTAATGTAGGAGCCCAAAACTCTTCTATCCTCCCCAGCATGATTTGCTCCACCTTCTCTGCCATGGTTGTGAGTCTCTTCTTCATGATGATTTTCCATGTTTTCTTCCATGTTTGGTTCAAAGTATTCCTCAAACTGTTCCTCCTCTTCTTCAGCACCAACTACTCGTTTTTCTTTTGCCTCCCTCCTTAGTCTAAGGAAGGTTCTCTCCGGTTCAGAATCAAAGGAAGCTGAAGCCCCGCTTCTTCTCCCTGTCATACAACCAACAAGTACAAGCAGAGAAAATAGGTGCAGACAGTATTTGTGTTAGAATTGCTGTTATTTGTGGGTGATGCAATATATCAAACAGTTAGTGGGTTAGCAAACAGAATTGAAAAAACAAAGAAAAAACAAAGGAGTAGAGGGAGAAGGGAAGAAGTATAACTAAAACAAAAAATAAATCACTCAAACAGAAAATGAAATTCACAAAATAAAATGCTCAATCTAGTGATCTTCCAATCTAATCATTGTTGATGCACAATCAATCCCCGGCAACGGCGCCATAAACTTGATGCACGAAAAACTTGTCTCTCAACAAATCTCCCTTCGGCAAGTGTACCGAAGTTGTCGTCAAGTAAAAACTCACAATAGAGTGAGGTCGAATCCCACAGGGATTGATTGATCAAGCAACTTTAATTAGAAGAATGTTCTAGTTGAGCGAATCCAGGATTTGGGTTGAGAGTTGCAGAAAATAAAATGGCGGGAATGTAAATAACAGAAAAGTAAATGCTAGAATTAAAGTACTGGAAGTAAATGACTGAAAATAAATTACAGAATTGTAAATGGGAATGGGGGATTTGCTCATAAAAGTAAATGGCAGAAATTAAAGAGAATGGGTAAGATCAGAGATGGAGAGTTCATTGGGCTTAGGAGATGTTGCAATTCTCCGGATCAAGTTCATTTTCATCTCTTCCTCAATCAATGCACTCATTGATCTCCTTGGCAATCTTAAGTGATTGAATTACAATTTCTTGCAATTCAATCTCTCAAATCTTGATCAATAGCCAATTCCTTGGTCAATTGCTCATGAGAAGAGATGAAGTATGGTCACTGATTATACCACATGCATTTCCCAAATCAAGTATTGAGAAGGTTATAGTCACATACCCATCCAAACCCAATTTGGTCCAGCATGAGAAAGTATTTCTAGCTTGATCTCTTCATTCCTCTTTCAAGGTTCAAAAGAGATCCAAGTTTGAATAGCTTCTCTTCCAAGATAACTACTCAATTGGATGAAGATCGAAAGCTTTCAAGTAAAATCAAGAGGAAAGATAGAAGAAGAATAATGAAAATTAGTATTGATCCATCAAATTACAACAGAGCTCCCTAACCCAATGAAAGGGGTTTAGTTGTTCATAGCTATTGAAAATGAAAACAAAGATGGAGAATACATCATAAAACTAGAATTTGCAAAGAAAGTAAAATACAGATAGTAGTTCTCTTTTTCCCAGCCTCCAGAGCTTCTTTACAATTCAAAGCTACTCCTATATATACTACTCTTCTCAGCTTCTACTTTACTCTTCAAGTCTTGGGCCTTTGGATCTTGAGTTTGAAGCAGTTCTTTTCTTCATTTGGGCTTGGCTTTACTTGCAGAGAGAAAGTGCTAAGTGGGCAGAGACTTCAGCTCAGGACGTTAGGGGTGTTAATATTTAGTGAGAATATAAGTTCGAGAACGTTTGTGACACTTAACATTGTCACTAATGTTCCAATGCACCCCTTTGCCTTACGTTAAAACCCACGTTAACTAGGTTAACGTGGCGTTTAACGTTGCCTTGTTAATCCTTCGAGAACGTTAGTGACACTGAACATTGTCACTAACGTTCCAGTGTGCCCCTGGGTCTCACGTTAGAGTCCACGTTAACTAGGTTAATGTGGCCTCTAACGTAGCCATCTTTAGCCATCCCAACGTTAGTGGCAATGTTGAATGTCACTAACGTTGGCTCATCCTTCATTCCTCATCGTTAGCTTCCACGTTAACTAAGTTAACGTGGAGGTTAACGTGACTCTTTGGGGTTGTGTGGTTGCTTCAACGTTAGTGACAATGTTGAGTGTCACTAACGTTGTCGACAACTCTTCATCCTTTACGTTAGTTCCCACGTTAACCAAGTTAACGTGGGAGTTAACGTGGTACATTGCACCATAGGCCAACGTTAGTGACAATGTTGAGTGTCACTAACGTTGGCTTCTCTTCCCCCCCCTTAACGTTAGAGGCCACGTTAACTAGGTTAACGTGGCTTCTAACGTGGCCACTTATGAGTAATTGCCAACGTTAGTGACAATGTTAAGTGTCACTAACGTTGGCTCATCTTCTCTTCTCCACGTTAGAGTTCACGTTAACTTAGTTAACGTGACTCTCTAACGTGGGCATTGATGGCTTTTTGAGAGTGTTATTGGCAATCACTTTTCTCATTAATCTTGCAAGTTACCTCCCCTTTTCCTGCTTCCTTTTTGGTCCTGAAATCAAGCAATAAAGTGCATCAAAGCTCTAGTCCAAGTCATGAGTAATGCAACATAATATTTGTCACTAAACTTATGCAAAATCCTCATGAAATTATGTAAAATGCACAATGTATGCTTGAATCAAGGCATAAGTGAATATTTACCCAAAACTAGCTTATTTCCTAAAGAAATGTATGAAACTATCCTAAAAACAGTAAAGAAGAGGTCAGTGAAACTGGCCAAGATGCCCTGGTATCAGTAACCTATTTCTGGCGTTTAACGCCAGAATGCAACATGGAACTGGCGTTGAACGCCAGTTTACGTCGTCTATCCTTGAACAAAGTATGGACTATTATATATTTCTGGAAAGCCCTGGATGTGTACTTTCCAACGCAATTGAGATCGCTCCAATTGGAATCCTGTAGCTCCAAAAAATCTATTCCGAGTGTAGGGAGGTCAGAATCTAACAGCATCAGCAGTTCTTTTTCAGCCTGAATCAGATTTTTGCTCAGCTCCCTCAATTTCAGCCAGAAATTACCTGAAATCATAGAAAAACACACAAACTCATAGTAAAGTCCTGAAATATGATTTTTATTTAAAAACTAATAAAAATATAATAAAAAGTGAGTAAAACATATTAAAAACTACCTAAAAACAATGCCAAAAAGCGTATAAATTATCCGCTCATCACAACACCAAACTTAAATTGTTGCTTGTCCCCAAGCAACTAAAAACAAAGTAGGATAAAAAGAAGAGAATATACAATGAATTCCAAAAACATCTATGAAGATCAGTCTTAATTAGATGAGCGGGGCTATTAGCTTTTTGCTTCTGAACAGTTTTGGCATCTCACTTTATCCTTTGAAGTTCAGAATTATTGGTATCTATAGGAACTCAAAATTCAGATAGCGTTATTGATTCTCCTAGTTCAGTATGTTGATTCTTGAACACAGCTACTTTATGAGTCTTGGCCGTGGCCCTAAGCACTCTGTTTTCTAGTATTACCACCAGATACATACATGCCACAGACACATAACTGGGTGAACCTTTTCAGATTGTGACTCAGCTTTGCTAAAGTCCCCAATTAGAGGTGTCCAAGGTTCTTAAGCACACTCTGTTTTTGCTTTGGATCTCGACTTTAACTGCTCAGTCTCAATTTTTCACTTGACACCTTCACGCCACAAGCACATGGTTAGGGACAGCTTGGTTTAGCCGCTTAGGCCAGGATTTTATTCCTTTATGCCCTCCTATCCACTGATGCTCAAAGCCTTGGATCCTTTTTATTACCGTTGCCTTTTGGTTTTAAGGGCTATTGGATTTTTGCTCTTGCCTTTTAGTTTAAAGAGCTTTTGGCTTTTTCTGCTTGCTTTTTCTTTTTCTTGCTCTCTTTTTTTTTTGCATTTTTTTCTGCAAGCTTTGTTCTTCACTGCTTTTTCTTGCTTCAAGAATCAGTTTTATGATTTTTCAGATTATCAAATAACATTTCTCCTTTTTCATCATTCTTTCAAGAGCCAACAATTTTAACATTCATAAACAACAAATTCAAAAGACATATGCACTGTTCAAGCATTCATTCAGAAAACAAAAAGTATTACCACTACATCAAAATAATTAAACTATTTTAAAATTCGAAATTCATGTACTTCTTTTTCTTTTTCAGAAAACATTTTTCATTTAAGAAAGGTGATGGATTCATAGGACATTCATATCTTTAAGACATAGACACTTAGATACTAGTGATCATGTAATAAGACCCAAACATAAATAAACATAAAGCATAGTAAACGAAAAACAGAGAAATGAGAACAAGGAGATTAAGGAACGGGTCCACCTTAGTGAGGGTGGCGTCTTCCTCTTCTTGAAGAACCAATGGTGCTCTTGAGCTCCTCTATGTCTCTTCCTTGTCTTTGTTGCTCCTTCCTCATAGCTCTTTGATCTGCAGTCAAATGCTCTACCACTGAACTATGGACCCTTGAGATGAACCTCTCCTTCTCTCATGACTCGGGGGTGGAAGCAACTGCCTTCCTTTTCCTCTTTTTAGAGATTTCTCCGGCCTTAGGTGCCATAAATGGTTATGGAAAAATAAAAAGCAACGCTTTTTTCCACATCAAACTTAAAAGGTTTGCTCGTCCTCGAGCAAAAGAAGATAGAAGGGAGTAGAAGGATAAGTGGAGGAGAAAGAGGTGTGTGAATGGGTGGGTATGGGAGGGGAATGGTTTGAATTGGAATGGTGAGGTAGGTGGAGATCCTGTGGGGTCCACAGATCCTGAGGGGTCAAGGACTTAACATCCCTGCTCCATTGAGGCATGCAAAACGCCCTTAGTGTGCAATCTGGCGTTTAACGCCAGACTGCTACTTGTTCCTGGCGTTAAACGCCAGCTTTTCCCCTTTCTTGGCGTTGAACGCCAACTTGGTGCTTGTTTCTGGCGTTTAACTCCAGCTTGATGCTTCTTTCTGGCGTTAAACGCCAGTCTGATGCTTCTTATTGGCGTTTAAATGCTAGTAAGCTCTTCCTCCAGAGTGAGCTGTTTTAATGCTATTTTTGACTTTGCTTTGATTTCTGTGACTCCACATGATCATCATCCTAAAGAAAACATAAAATAAAAATGGAAAACAGAAAATTAACATAGATAAGTAAAAATTGGGTTGCCTCCCAATAAGCGCTTCTTTATTGTCAATAGCTTGACAGTGAGCTCTCATGGAGCCTCACAGATAATCAGAGCAGGGTTGGGGCCTCTCAACACCAAACTTAGAGTTTGGTTGTGGCCTCCCAATACCAAACTTAGAGTTTGAATGTGGGGGTTTTGTTTGACTCTATATTGAGAGAAGATTTTCATGTTTCTTCTCCATGGTTACAGAAGGAGAACCTTGTGTCTTATAGTTTGCAATGTCTGCAAACCACAGAGCTTCCTGAATAGCAAACAATTGCTCATCCAGAAAGGTTTCAGAGATCTCAGTTGGAGGGAGGGATGCTCCTGCTACTGGTTCTACCCGGGACAGGTGATCAGCTACTTGATTCTCTGTCCCTTTTCTGTCTCTTATTTCTATATCAAACTCTTGCAGAAGCAACACCCATCTTATGAGCCTGGGCTTTGAATCCTGCTTTGTGAGTAGATATTTAAGAGCAGCATGGTCAGTGTACACAATCACTTTTGATCCTACTAAGTATGATCTAAACTTGTCAATGGCATAAACCACTGCAAGCAGCTCTTTTTCTGTGGTTGTGTAATTTTTCTAGGCATCATTTAAAACACGGCTAGCATAATAAATGACATGCAGAAGCTTGTTATGCCTCTGTCCCAATACTGCACCAATGGCATGGTCACATTAGTTCCAAAGGTAATGTCCAATCGGGTGCAAAAATAACTAGTGCTGTGACCAGCTTAGCTTTCAGGGTTTCAAACGCCTGCAAACACTCTGTGTCAAACATAAATGGCGTGTCAGCAGCTAGCAGATTGCTCAGAGGTTTTGCAAATTTTGAAAAATCCTTTCTAAACCTTTTATAGAATCCTGCATGCCCCAGAAAGCTTCTGATTGCCTTAATATTGGTGGGTGGTGGTAATTTTTCAATTACCTCTACCTTAGCTTGATCCACCTCTATTCCCTTGTTCGAAATTTTATGCCCAAGGACAATTCCTTCAGTCACCATAAAGTGACATTTTTCCCAATTTAGAACCAGGTTAGTCTCTTGGCATCTTTTCAGAATAAGTGCTAGATGGTTAAGACAGGAGCTAAATGAGTCTCCAAATACTGAGAAGTCATCCATGAAGACTTCCAGAAATTTTTCTACCATATTGGAGAAGATAGAGAGCATGCACCTCTGAAAGGTTGCAGGTGCATTGCACAGACCAAGGCATTCTTCTGTATGCAAATACTCCAGATGGACATGTGAATGCTGTTTTCTATTGGTCCTGAGGATCTACTGCAATTTGGTTGTAACCTGAATAGCCATCCAAAAAGAAGTAGTATTCATGACCTGCTAGTCTTTCTAGCATCTGGTCTATGAATGGTAAAGGAAAGTGATCCTTCCTGGTGGCTGTATTGAGCCTTCTGTAGTCAATACACATACGCCATCCTGTAACTGTTCTTGTAGGAACCAGTTCATTTTTTTCATTATGAACCACTGTCATACATCCCTTCTTAGGGACAACATGGACATGACTCACCCAGGGGCTATCAGAGATAGGATAAATAATCCTAGCCTCTAGTAACTTAGTGACCTCTTTCTTGAGCAACATGGAATGCAACATGGAACTGGCGTTGAACGCCAGTTTACGTCGTCTATCCTTGAGCAAAGTATGGACTATTATATATTGCTGGAAAGCCCTGGATGTCTACTTTCCAACACAATTGAGAGCGCGACAATTGGAATCATGTAGTTCCAAAAAATCCATTCCGAGTGCAGGGAGGTCAGAATCCAACAACATCAGCAGTCCTTTTTCAGCCTGAATCAAATTTTTGCTCAGCTCCCTCAATTTCAGCCAGAAATTATCTGAAATCACAGAAAAACACACAAACTCATAGTAAAGTCCAGAAATGTGATTTTTATTTAAAAACTAATAAAAATATAATAAAAAGTGACTAAAACATATTAAAAACTACCTAAAAACAATGCCAAAAAGCGTATAAATTATCCGCTCATCAACTACCTACTACCTCGGTCAAGGTAGCTACAAACTCTAGTGTCGTCCTTTGTATATCTCTTTGCTCTTGAAGAAGAACACCAAGAGTGTCATCCATTGGAGATTGGAGTGGATATAAGGGTTCATTGCTTGGGAGGAAAGGTTCATGATAAGAGGGTGGTTCATCATGATAAGGATGTGGCGGTTCAACACTTTCCATATTTTCCACTTGTTGTACAACACACTCCAGTCCTTTGTTCTCACATGGGTCAAACTTTGACCGATGGTTGCTTGAAGTCGATCCATTGCTTCCTTGAGATGATCTTTTGATTCTTATTTCGCTTGGCTAACATAATTAGGATCATATGGCTCTTGGAGAGTTGTGGTGGAAAAGAAAATTCATCTTGTGGTTGAAAATTTTCATACATCAGAGGTGGTGTATATTGAGGTGGTCGTTCTTGGGAGTAATTGGGTTAGAATTGGGGTGGCTCTATGTATGGTTCATATGGCTCATAAGGTGGCTGGTATGATGGATATGGGTTAGGGTTATACGGAGGTGAATGGTTGTAGGTGGCTTGTGAGTATGGTGGTTCAAAGCTATGTTAAGGAGAGGGTTCATAGGCATATGGTGGGGCTTGTTGGTAACTAAAAGGGGGTCCACCGTATCTATTGTCTTGGTATGCACCTTGGAATGGCTCTTGCTCATAATAAGTTGGTGGAGGTTGTTGCCAAGAGGGTTGTCCATAAGCTTGAGGCTCCTCCCACCTTTGATTGTACCATCCTTAATGCATATTCTTATTGTAGCTTCCATTCCCTACAACATAATTTGAACCAAACTCATAGCCAAAGGGGTGAGAATTCATAGTAACAAGAGAAAATAAAAACAAAAACTAATAAGAAATAATGAAAATAAACTCCTAAAACTAGAAACAACTAACAAAGAAACGAAAAGCAAACATATTCACAATATTCACAATAACCAATAATAAGGCACACATTTGCAATTCGTCGGCAACGGCGCCAAAAATTTGACGGAAGAAAAATGTCGGTAAAGATTTTCACAAAAAATATCGCATTGCAAGTATAATGTAAACCGACAATTAAACCTCAATTAATATTTAAATTGTTTGTCACTTAAGCAAACCCAATAAAATTAATCGAAGTATTTAAACCTCGGGTCGTCTCTCAAGGAATTGCAGGGAAGTGTACTTATAATTGGTTATGGAAAAGTATTTTTGGGGTTTTTTTGTGATAAGAGACAAGTAATGTAAATAACAAGGAAATAAAATAACGAATAAGAAAAGTGCTAGCAAAGATTGAAAATTGGAATTCCTATCCCCATTATCATAGTCAATTGTGACGGTAATTGCCTTCTGCTCTTACCTAGTTAACCTTTAACAATGAAGGTAAGTCAAGTGAGCAATTCAACTTGAGTTTACAAGTCCTAATCAAAGACTAGAGTTAGTGAAGCTCAAGCCAAATAGCAACTTTCAATCACCAACTAACAAAAGACTTTTGATAACATAAGAGTCTCTAATTAATCAATCCAAGTTGAGAACATGAAAATCTAATTTAAAATCCTACCAAGCATTTCATCAAATACTTGGAAGGCATAAAATAAAAACATAGAAAATTAACAAGGAATATTAAATCTAAACAACCAATTGCAAGCATCAATGACTAACAACTAAAGAGGGTAACAATAAACATGGAAAATAGAAATTGCATTAATAAAAATCAAACATAACAAAAGCTCATAAACATAAAAATGGCAGAAAAGAGAAATTAACAAGAGAAGAAGATGAACTAAAGTGCTTAAACAAATAAAAGTAAGACAAAAATTAAATTAAAGGAAGATTGAACCTGAACCTAAAGATAAATTGAAAGAAGAAACCCTAAAACCTAGAGAGAGGATAGAGCTTCTCTCTCTAGAAAAATACATCTAAACCTAACTAATGTGAATGAAAGTGTGAATGATTGATTCCCCCTCCAGCTCCACTTAGCAGCCTCTAATCTGTGTTTTCGGGCTTGAAACTGGGTCCAAAGCAGCCCAGAAATCGCCCCCAGTGTTTTCTGTGAATTGCAGCACGTGATGCTCGTCACGCGTATGCGTCAGCCACGCGTACGCGCTGTTGAAAGAATTTCTGTTCATGCGTACGCATCATCCACGCGTGCGCGTCGCTTGCCTGCTACACGGGTCACGCGTACGCGTCGCTCATGCGTACGCATCGCTGCCTGATTCTGAAATACTTGATTTCTTGTGTTCTTTCCACTTTTGCATGCTTCCTTTCCATTCTCTAAGCCATTCTTGCCCTGGAAAACCTGAAATCACTTAACACACATTTCACGACATCGAACGGTAAAAAGAGAGGATTAAAATTAGCAAATTTAAGGCAAAAGAAGCATATTTTCAATCATAGCACAAAATTAGGAAGGAAAATGTAAAACATGCGAATTCTATGAATGAGTGTATGAATAATGGATAAAATCCAGTCAATTTAGGACAAAATGTACCATGAAATAGGGGTGCATCATATACATCGACTCAAGAGAGTCACACCTATAAGATAGAGATTGCTTACAGAGGATATGGCACTTGAAGCCAAACTCAGACAAAGGTTACTAAGTTAAGTCAGAATATAAATTAATAAATAATAGAGCATAAAAGCATTTAAAAGAATAAAAGAACTAAAGAACCTCTGCCACATGAGAGTAGATAACATAAGAGAAACGAATGTATTAACTGAAAGGATTTCTGTCATAGGAAAGCAGAGGCTAAAGATAAAAAGACTTTAAAAGATTGTCTGCCACATGAGAGCAGATGGAACATGGTTGTTGTTTGGGCCTTAGTGCCAAATGTATAGTGGGGATGCCCACACAGTGAGAACTGTTAGTTTTCCAGATGTAATCATATTGAAATACATTTAAAAGTCACATTTTATGGGGCTTGGCCATAAGACTTATATGCATACCGTATGCATCTAGAAAGCCATATCTGGGACTTGTTCCCGGGTAATGTCGGGAGCGGGTAGGCAACCGACACATGAGCTCATGGCCTGCATAGGATAGACATGCATCATACTTGTTTGCGCATACTTCTCTGTGATATGTGTTTCTGTGATTTTGTGTGTGTATGTGTGTGCTTCTTGACTTGTGATTTTCTCTGTATCTCTGGTTTGTTAAAGTTATTTGTATTATGACGTCTGTTGCTATTGGCAATCTGTTGAAGATTGTAAGTATTCTATCGTGGAATTCCTGTGTAGCAAATAATAAAATGAACATAACTATACACTATGAGCCTACTAAGAACTCCCCATTTCTTATCCTATATTTTCACCCTTTTCAGCTACAGGTGCGAACGTTTAGTGCAGAACTACAAGAGCATAGAAGATTACGCTTACGTGTTAAGTTGTTAGAATTTATTTTCCCCTCGTCATTTATTATTTTGATTTTTAGACGGGTAGGACTTGTATTTGAAAATGTTTCACTAAGTCTATATATATATATATATATATATATATATCTTTGTGACTAAATAGTTTAAAATACTGACTCTTCATTTTCTTAATTAAAATTTCGGTTCGTATTTGCGAAGGCTCAATATTAATAAAGTTAGTATAAAATAAAAAGTTTTAGAGGTAAGTAATGCTTGAGCTTTTAGTACAATTATGAGGTGTTAAAAGTTAGGGTGTTATAGATCCTGTAGGCTTTGGGATAGGCTATGGACCTACTCACGCAAATCTACGTCCTGAGGTCTACAAAACTGGTGATCGAGGTAGAGGAAGACCTGAAGGTGGAGTTGCGATGGTTTCTAGCAAAGAATGATCCTACTCTGTAGCTGCGGTTCCTCTGCGGCTTGGTTGCAGTTTAGCGCCACATCGCATTAGGATCGACCACGGAGATGCTGGAGGCGTTGCCATCCTCTCCACTCTGTTGACATTGCTGAGTTGCAGCCTCAAAGTTTTAGGTGTATAAATTCTAACAAATGACATATGATGTTAAGACAACTATAGTTATGATTCTATCATTGCAAAACAAATGTTGGATACCGTCGGATTTATCTGCCGAATAACAAAAATAATCCGCTGGTAAACTTATTATCATTGGAACAAGCCCAACCTATAGACACAATTTTTGTATGGCTCAGATGCAGTCTCGCGCCACACTGTATCAAGATCGACGACTGAAATAACGGAGTTATTGTCGTGCTCCCCACTTTGCTGAGATTGCTGCGTTGCAGCCTCCAATCTCTGCATGTAAGACTGCTGTGTAACATATGTTATGATTTGGACGGTTGTTAATTGAATGACCACAGGCAATGGCATTCAACCTGTAGCAGAGGAGATCAAGGACCTTTGGCATGGCTTTGATCACTTACAGCCTGCCATAGAAGAAGATCATTCACAAGCAAGAAAGACAATAGTACTAGAGTTACTTCAAAAAGACAAAGCAACTCCAACCCTCAACTCTATTCCTATCAGTATTCCAATTCTCAACATATAATTCCTAATAGCTAACTTCTTAATAGCTAATTTACTAATCCAATAACTTCTTATGATTCCGCCTGACTAAGACCTACAAGATAACCATAGCTTGCTTCAAGCCACAATCCTCGTGGGATCGATCCTGACTGACTCAGGTATTGCTTGGACGACCTAGTGCACTGGCTGGTACTGCTGCTGTTGTACGAAAAAGTTTGAGTTTTGCGTACACGTGCACCATTGCTCATGGCTCAGAAAAGAAGAGAAGAGAGATCGAAGGGCTAAATCTTTTCTCTTTTTGTATCTAATCCTAGTTGATTTGAAAATAAAATAAATTAAACCCTAAAAGATTTTGTTTTCTTAAATTAAAAATTAATTAAAACCTAAAACTAAGCCTTCCGTGGATCACCAAAATGTGATACTAGTGCTAAATGCCAGTCTTGGCGTTTAGTGCCGCTGGGCAGAGAGCTTTCCCTTGGTTTCTGGATGCCTGGCACTAAATGCCAGGTAGTGGCGTTTAGCACCACTAGCGCATGATTTTGGGCATACTTTATGAGACACCTGACGCTAAACACCGAGTCGTGGCGTTTGACGTCAGCTTCACATAGAGCTTACACGAAGCACGAGGTGCCTAGTGCTAACCACTAGGTAGCCGTATTAAGCGCCAGCTTGACAGCATCAAATTTCTTCCTTTTTCTTCTACACGAACTCTGTCAAACTCAGGGGCATTTTCCCTGAAATTAATAAAACCACAATACAACTCAAATTAGCATCCAAACTAGCTTAAAACATAAAAATCTAATAAAAACTCAATAAATCTATATCTAAATTACAAAGAAAATATAGAAAAGATGCTCACACGTCAGTTGCACCTCTCACGTACATCGTCAAGCATCTGCTGAAGGCATGAAGCCGCCTAGCCATCCGATGGTCGAAGATCTTCCTGATCATGGCATCGTGAGTCTTGTCCCATATAAATTTCTCATGCATGATGTATGAGTATCTTGTACCCTTTTTCCCTTTATTTTCTAGTTGTTTTCAGTTAGAATTTAGTAAGTTTTATTATATTTTAGTGCAAAAATCCTCTTTGGATGATACTTTGAGTTGTTTTAGTGTTTTTATGATTTCAGGTAAAATTCAGAACAAGTTGGCAGAGTTTTGAGCTAAAAGGAGAAGATTTGAGGCAACCACTCTAGGCGCTAAACGCCAGCGGCGTTTAGCACCAACAAGCCTTGCAACCAGGAATGCCTCTGCCCCTTATGGCGCTAAATGCCCAGCTGGGCTTCAGCGCCAGGCAATCCGAGTTGAAGCCCACTCCTGGAGCATCTCTAGTTGGATTTGGCCTTTATTAGTTATCTTAGCTTTTACTTTTGTAATTTTTATTTACAACGAATATCTTTTAGTTTTAGGATTTAATATTTTATTTTATTTTCAAATCAAATTAGGTTATATATAAAAAGAAAAATATTCACCTTTTAGGGGAGCTTCGGATCTTTTATGAGTAGCTCCGTGTAGCTTTGTGTAACATCCCGCATTTTTAAAAATCTAAATATGAATAAATTGTGATTTTATCTTACTAGGTTTAAACTTTATAATTTTAGAAATTATTTATTTAGAAATAATTAAATAGATTCGAAGATAACTTCATTTTAAATTAAATAAGATTCTTAAGTTTTATCATAATGGAATATTTTGCATAATTTTAGTAATTGAAAAATAAGAAAGAATTGTACAACCTAAATTAAATAACTTTTATTATGAAAAAGTTATGAATTATTTTATTAATATGAGCTCTTTATCCTTAGAAATTAATCAATTAAGAATAATTAAATTAGTTTTATTAATATTTTGAGTTAAGTTAATTACAATTCTTGTGTAATTTCTATAATTAGTTATTTTATATATAAATTAAAATTGAAGTCTCGATGATAGAAAAATAATGAAAGCTCATGATTTAATTTAGATAATTAATATTTTGAGTTTAAACTGTATTTTATAAAATGTGATTAGTATGCTTACTTTATGATTTAAATTAAAGATAACTATTTGAGTTCATTGATATATTGATAAACAAAATCTTACGTGTTTTGAAAGTAATCTTTATAGTATTATATTTGATTTCTGAATTGTTATTTTATCTCAAATATTTTGTAAAATTGTTATATTACTCGTGTATATTTTACTCTAATCCTAAAATTTCTAATAAAATCCCTAATATCCCCAAATTTCCCAATTCGTGCCCTAAACCTACAAATGCATGTATACAGAAGAAAAGAAAGGGAAAGAAATGAGAAACAGGGGAAGCTCGAGGGGGAGATGGAGAAGAAGAGGAAGGATAGGTGAGGGAGGGGACGGCGCCGGGAAGGGTTCCACCATCCTCGTCGTTGTCGTCGTTAGGTGAAGATAGATGAGTGACCGAGAGAGAACTTGCTGCGAGGAAGAGGGAATGATGTGCGAGGGAGACAGAGGCTTCGATGGAGTTGTTCTGCCACCGACACCGCGTCTTATCACCGTCGCTAAGCTGCCATAGCCGTCGTCGTTGAGGGAGTGACCACCGTCAAACCCTGACCGTTGCTGGTGCTGCTCCACGCGAGAGGAAGATAAGCGATGAAACAAAACACGACTGAGGGAAAAGAGAATGGGGTTGTCATTGTCGTCGGAATTCTTGGTTGCTACCGTCGTTCATGGAGAGTTAGTCATGCCCAGGCTACCAGGATCACTATCTCTGAACTCCAGTTGCTCTGTAACAAACTTATATTTACCTCTAATATTCTTGACTCTGTTCCGCTTCTATTTTGTTCTGCCGTTCTTATTTCGTTGGTGTCTCTACTGTCCTAACCGATCAGATTGGTGCTGCTGTCGCTAGGACATATGTCTTGGTCTTTGGTTTCTATTTTTCATAGTACCAGAGCCGCTGCTCTACTCCCATATTTCTTTTGATAAGATTGGTTTTGTTCTACAACCAATATTTTGATTATTGCTCCTTTGATGATCTATTCTGTTTTTCCCTTGCATTTGCTTCAGCCTCTATTAAATTCCCTTCCAAAGTTGCTATTGCTGCTACTAGAGTTGTAGGTGATGCCGCTGCTGTCCCAGTTTTGTTGGAATTACTACTGCTGCCACGAATTGGGGATAAAGTAAATTGTTACGTTAAATAATACGATTGCGACATCGAGGTAGGGGTTTAACTTAAACGATTTTAATTTAAGAATACCTACAAGGTTTATTGAATAACTACAAATAGGTTTAATTGCTTTGAGTAATTTATTGATTTTATGAATGTTAAATTGTGGCTGAAATTATGATTAGAATGATTGTGATTTTGATTGGGACTTTGATTGAATTCATTGATTTTGTGAAATTGAATTATGAACTATTTGATGAGAGATTATTTTGATTTATGTATTTTGATGGATCAAATTGAAATTGTTGCTATTGAGCTGGTTTACTGTAACGGACTTAGTTGGTGATTCATTGAGATTGGGTTTAAGGAATAATTGGAAGTCTGAATCTTGAAATGTTGAACCAATTGCTGAAAAGTTGATTTTTGAAATTAAAAGACAACTTTGGAAGTGAATCAGTTATGAAACAATAATCGAAATGATATGAGAGTAAAGGCTGAGGAAACTATGATAAAAGTTGTTATTAAGATTCAATTTTGAAGATTTCGTATTAACTAGAGAATTAGTTATGATTTTTCAAAGATAAATTAAGAAATCTGATTTTCTGCATTATCTTTAAATGAAAATAGTAAATTTGAAAAGCTATAACTAATGCTATGATGATCGGAATTGCGTGGGACCAAGTCTGGATTAAACTTGGGAATTTAGGGAACTGGACGGGACGTTACAATATGGTATCAGAGCAGTCCTTCCTGTTGAGCCTTGGGAGTGGACTGACTATGCTTCATTGCATACGCTGAGTGTCTGTCATGCTTTATAGCTTATTCTGATAACAAGAGTTTATGTTTTATAAACATGACTATTTGATGATTAACGCTATTAGTTTACTATTTCATACCTCATGATATTAAGTTTGGCCAAATTAATACTAATGACTTATGTATATGAGAACACTAATGGGTTATCATAGACATAATCGAAGTGATAGGTAACGCGAATCACGAGGTTTTGGGAATGTTAGAAACTAAGTTCTAGAGATTAGTTCCGTTTCGACGTATGATTTTTATTCGTGCTTGGCGTTATCTCTTTTCTTATCAATTGAATTGAAATCTCTAGTTCTTGATCTCTTTCTTGGAATGTGTTCTAAATACTTTTTCTTCCATATCTTGTCATTCATATATATCCTTGCTTGATGATGTTCCTAATTGTTGTTTGAATCTTCAGGGAACATTTAACTTTGACATTGTTCACAAATTCTGTATTTCTTGATTCGATCCTAAACTAGTTTTGGTATAACACATAATCCTTGATTCCTAAACCATTGAAAACCTTAAGAATCACGATTCATAGCAAACTAATTATGCGATTTAGTTCTCCTGATTCACATTCTGTAACTTATGCATATCCTGCTTAAATTATAACCCTTGACATTACATTCCTCTACAAGAATGATGATGACTGATCTTGTTTTGATGCAATATATCAAAGCTAGTAGTTTCTTCTAAAATTCTTATTTTGGAATCTCTTTTGAAAATAGTTCTGTTCTAAGGATTACCTGAAACTGTAGGTCGATCTCGAACGAGATCTTCTGTACTGGTCGGAGCTGTTGTGTCCGACTTGTTGGACTTGGAGGTGGTGATGATCCTTTGTCACCGGAGGGTGGGAGGTACCTGCAAGGGACTCCGATGCTTAAGTTAGCAAGGGTATTAAGTAGGTTTTTAGTAGAATCAGAGTATGAGTTATACCTGGGTGCTCCAGTGTATTTATAGTAGTATTGGCTGACCTTTCCGGATAAGATAAGTTAATTATCTTATCTTATCTTCTGAGTGAAGTCATCTTACCTTCAAGGAAAACCGCCCTTATCTTTCTAGGCTTTAGTTGCCTTTAGATTGGGCTATGTTCCTTTATTTGGGCCTGCTTGGGCTCCTTGTAGCGTTTTGGCCGAGCTCCTTGAAAAGAACTCAGGTGATCCTGACTTAAAGAGGTCGGTTGACTTGTCGTTTAAACATCCCGGGTCGGACAGTTCGACCCAAGGTATGAACAGTTCCCCTGCTTGAGCGTGGTCTTCCTTTTGAGGTAGAGTCCTTAGTTTCAGGACTTCAATCCTTCTCTGGAGAAGCCGAGCTCGAGCATTGTCGATTTTATTTTTGTAGAGATCCCTCTGAATGCGGAACGTTTTCTTTCTTTTAATTTTTTGAAACAGGCGTTCCTTTGTTCTTTTGAAACGCGCGTCTCTTTGCCTTGGGAACGTGTGAGGGTTTAATAACACATTAATTCTTCTCTTTGTTGTTTTTTCCCCCTTTCTTCATTTTGAATTTAGTTTTCTCAAAGATTTGGCTTCCGTTTCTTCTTCTCTTTTGCTCACTGTAACTTCACCCTTTTTCCTTCATTCCTCTTTCTTTGCCTGAGCCTTTTTTCACGCTTCCCTTTGTGGTGTCATTGGTGATTACTGAAGCTTTCTTTGCTTCAAAAGGCATTTCCGGATTTTTTCCTTTTCGCCTTCAACTTTTTCGGCGCTTCCTACTCTTTCAGGTTGGTTCTTCTTTTGTGCTTGGAGTGTTCTATTCTTGGTGAAGTTTTGATCTTGCTTGAATTTATGTTTTGGAAAGCTTGAACCTTCTCGTATTACCATGCTTGGTTGTCACTGTGATGTATGTTTTCTGGTTTTCTTTTGTCCGTATGTATGCTCTTGGGTGGATTCCCTGGTAGTTTGACACTTCTAGGGCCTTGCATGTTGTCGCTGTTTTTCTGATCGTACTTTTGATTTTGAGGGTTTATGAACTACTGTTTTCTGTTTAAGAAAGATTGCTCCTTTGATGACTTTCACCCTGTTGATGGTTTTTCTTTGCTGGTAGAGTTGTAAGAGACGACGATTTTCTGATGACTTTGTTTTGATTTTCGTTTTTTCTTCTCGGGACGTTGCCTGTTGAAAAAGGGTTATTTTCTTTTTCTGAGAGTTTTGTTGGGATGTTAGCCTTATAGATTGTTTTTTATGAGTTTTTACTCTGTCACTATCTCCAAAGGATGCCCCTGGACCTTGTTGTGTATCTTGGGGTTTTCCTTTCACTGCTTGTATTGCTCTGAGTCATGTTTGTCCGAGCTGCTTTCTTTGATTTCACCCGAGCTACTTTGGTTAGTAATCCATTTTCTTTTTCTTGCTATAGGATTAGTTGGCCATGTTCTCTCGCAAAAATATTGTTGAGACGTCTTCTAAGGTTCCTGAGGAGATGTCCGACTGGTTGGACTCCCTTATCTTGATATGTGTCTCCGTGGTAAATGCTGAGTTCTGTGCAGAGCTTAGAAAACATCACCGAATTCGTAAAGATAAAGATAAGGAAAAGAACTATGAATTGGTAGCGCCTGATTCTGACGAATGATTTTGCTTTCCTGCTCTGACTCGGGGGCAACGTCCCTTCTTTTATGCTTATGACTAATTTTTCAGCCAGCTGAATATTACTTTTCCTTTCACTTCCTTTGAAACTGACTTGTTGTGGTCGTGTAACGTAGCTCCATCCCAGCTCCATCCGAACTCCTGGGGTTTTATCAAGATCTTTCAGTTGCTTTGCCAAGAGTTGGACGTCACACCTTCTCAGACTCTCTTTCTTTATCTTTTTGTTTTGACTAAGCCCAGGATTTCCTCAAAAAAGAAAGCTTCTTGGATTTTCTTTCGATCTGCCCAGGGACATAAAGTTTTTGCTATGTATGATGAGTCCTTTAGGGACTTTAAGAATTACTTCTTTAAGGTCCAAGTTGTTGAGGAAGCTCGACCATTTTTCTTGGAATCGAATAATGAACCTGCCTTCCCCTTGTGTTGGCAAAAAATGTTGTGATGTCTCGATACTCATGGGAGATGCTTGACGAGGTCGAGCAGGCTTTTATGAATATTTTGGAAGATATTTGGGGAGAATATCCCCATCTCGATACCAAGAGATTTTTGGGGGACCCCTCCCTAGTCCGAACTGCTTTGGGTATTGACCGGCTTATTTTTGCTTTGTTTTACTTTGCTTTCTCTCCTTCTAGTTTGTAACTTGCTTCTTTGGTTGATTTATTTTTCAAAGATGGCCAAGAATAATGATTCCATGAAAGCCTTTAAAAAGGCGAGGAAGGCTACAGCTACCCAGAACATCTCGACCAAGGCGGCTGGGGAAGTATCCTTTCATGTTCTGCCAAAACAACTAGTACCGAGCTCTCTTGGACTGAGGAGGATGATTCCTACCCCTCGGGTTTATGTGATCGATCCTTCCCAGACTTTTGCTGCTACCTCTTCTCCTACTGCTGCTCCTCGTCCAAAAAGACAGAGGACAGTTGAGCCTTTTAACCTGGATGCCTCCGACTTCGATGCTGTCGGGTTTGTTGATCAGCAAATTGGTCTCTATGGTGTCATTGCTACTGATGATGTTTCTCTTCTTCGTCATTTGGAATTTATTACTCGGAGCAGTATCAAGATGGCGGGGCGGCTCTATACCAAACTGCCCAGGATCTTCCTATTCATGCAACAAGGGCTTTTATGGAGGAAGCCAAGTCGGAGTTCAACCAAATCAAGGGTTTGAAGGAAGAGCTTGAGGTGAAGGTGGCCAAATTGGAAAAAGATTTGGAGGGTGAGAAGGCTCAGGCTATTGCCTTGGCGGCTTCTGCAAAGTTGTCTCAGGATATGGTGTTGAAGCATAAGAAGAGCTATGTCACAACTTATAGAGAGATGATGGGTCTTAGGGAGAGTTTGGAGTCTGTCCGGAATGACTTTGCCGAGCTTCAGGGTCATTTTGTGGGCAGTGTAAACGCTGCTTACGAGAACTTGAAGGATCAAGTTCGAGTTCTTGTGTCCGAGCTTGACCTTACTCTTTTTAGCTTAGACAACATTGTGAAAGATGGTAAGATTGTCCCTGATGACCCTGATGGTGATAATGATGTCGACCCTCCTCCTGCAGCTTCTGCCAAAGTTTCTATTGCCCCACCTTCCTCAACTCCGGTGGCTGAAGTCGGTCAACCTGAGTCTGATCCTGACGTCCAGATCCTGAACTGGGATGATGGGACGGTAGATGCGATACCACTTCAGACGCGTCCTCCTTCACCCTAGGATGCTGCTACTGGGAAGTCTTTAGGTCGTCTATAATTATTTCTGATGTTTTGTATATAGCCTGGCCTGTGGGCTTTGAACTCTTTTTATTTTGTAGTTTGTGGTTCTGACTTCTGGATACTTTTAGTTGCTTTTTTAACAACTTTATCTTGAAAAACAAAGGTAGTTTTTCAAGCCTTTTTGGGACGACTTCTGGTGGCCTCTTGGGTCTTGTTTTTTACAGCAGTTTTGTTTCTGCTTTCTTGATTGCTTACTTAATAGGTATCTTTAGGGTGTTGGAATCTTGTTTTCTGACCTATTTCGATTGCCTTCGTACTTTCATACTCGTAGCTTGATTCTTTTGAGGTCATGGCTTTCTGGGTCCAACTTGAAGTCCCTTATAGCGCATGCCTTCTGTCGACCGACTTCTTCGTCTTGGTTTGTTTGAAGTTATTTCTAGTAATCCATTTTGTTTGAGCTTTGACAGGTCTCTTTATATGGATTACTTTATTTATAACTTTCTGTAACTTTGTCGAGCCGACTTGGCCCCTTCTAAGTTATTTTTTGGTAATCCGTATTTATTTGGACCTTGATCAGGTCTCTTTCTGTGGATTACTTATTTATAACTTTTGATATCTTGGTCGGGCCAACTTCATCATGCTGGTCTCTTCTAAGTTATTTTTAGTAATCCATATTATTTGGACCTTTGTTAGGTCTCTTCTATGGATTACTTTTTTATAACTTGTGTGATTTTGTTGAGATGACTTCATCATGTCGGTCCCTTCTAAGTTATTTTTAGTAATCCATATTATTTGGACCTTTGTTAGGTCTCTTCTATGGATTACTTTTTATAACTTGTGTGATTTTGTTGGGATGACATCATCATATCAGTCCCTTCTAAGTTATTTTTAGTAATCCTCTTTTTCAGGGCTGGCCAGGCCTCTTTCGTAGGGATTTACTTTTTATAACTTTTGTCATAGTTGACTGGTCTGACTTCTTTATGTCGGTCCATCTTTAAGTTATTTTTAGCAATCCATTTTTATTAAGACCTCGTCATGTCCTTTCTTATGGATCACTTTTGATAACTTCTTGCATTTAATCTGTTTTGTCACTTTTCATCTTTGCCGATTTTGTAGAAATTGAGTTTGATCCTCGCTTAGTCGACCTTTGATGATTTCAGTTTTCATCTTTGTTGATCTTTATCGTGATCGGGCAGCAAATTTGGTTTTTACTTTTGCCAATCTGTAGCTTTATAATTAGGCGATGAAATTTTGCATTTCAGATTAATGTGTCTTAATAAAGGATTGGTAGAAAATCTGAAAAAACTTTATTCAAAATAGAAAATATGCAAATATATACATGTGGGAGTTTTACCTCTCTAAGTTAGGTATTTCATGGATCTTGGCTTGGTGCCTCGTTAAAAAACCTTTTTGAGGAAAAAGAGTGCACTTCATCCTAAGATCTTTATTACCTCCTAACTGTAGTACCTCCTTAAGTTGCAGGCGTGCCATGACCTTGGGAGCTCTCACCCTTCGAGTTCAGATAGCTTGTAGTAGCCTCTTCCAAGTACTTCTATGACTCGGTAGGGTCCCTTCCTGTTTGCTGCCAGCTTTCCTTCTCCAGGTCGAGTTGTTCCGATGTCATTTTGGATTAGGACCAGGTCGTTCTCGACAAAACCCCACGGAATTACCTTTTGATTGTATCTTGAAGCCATTCGACGTTTTAATGCCTCTTCCCTGATTTGAGTTCTTTCTCGGATTTCTAGAAGTAGGTCGAGTTCTTCCCTTTGAAGTTGGAAGTTGGCCTATTCACTGTAGTGGATCACTCTGGGTGATCTTTCTTCGACCTCCATTGGGATCATTGCCTCCATTTTGAAAGCTAATTGGAAAGGTGATTCCTTTGTGGTGGAGTGTGAAGTTGTCCGATATACCCATAGTACTTGCGGGAGCTCTTCAGCCCAGGCTCCCTTTGCATCCTGTAATCTCCGTTTCACCCCGGCTAATATGACTTTTTTAGCAGCTTCTGCTTGTCCATTAGCCTGGGAGTATTCTACGGATGTGAATTGGTGTTTTATGTTCAGATCGGCCACCAATTTTCTGAAGCCTGCATCTATAAATTGAGTGCCATTGTCTGTGGTGATGGAGTGTGGAACCCTAAATCTTGTGACAATGTTTCTATGTAGGAATTTTCGACTTCTTTGAGCAGTGGCGTTAGCTAAGGGTTCCGCCTCAATCCATTTTGTGAAATAGTCTACCCCCATGATGAAAAATTTGACTTGTCTGGATCCTTGAGGGAAAGGACCGAGAAGGTCGAGTCCCCATTTTGCGAATGGCCAGGGTGAGGTTACACTGATAAGCTCCTCTGGTGGGGCGATGTGAAAGTTGGCATGTTTCTGACATGGTGGACATGTCTTTACGAATTCTGTTGCTTCTTTTTGTAGAGTCGGCCAATAGAATCCGGCCCAAAATACTTTTTTCGTAAAGCCTGTGCTCCGAGATGGTTGCCACAGATGCCACTGTGTACTTCTTCTAAAACTTCCTTTGTGTTGGAAGTCGGCACATATTTTAACAGTGGTGTTGAAATCCCTCTCTTGTATAGAGTATTGTTTATAATGGTGCAGTATTGTGCCTCCCGTTTTAACCTCTTTGCCTCCTTCTTATCTGTAGGGAGTGTTTCTATATTGACTGTTTCTTTGAGCTCCAACCTCCTTAGCCAGCTTCAAACCAGCTAGTAGTACCTCATATTTGGCCTGGTTGTTTTAAGTAGGGAACCCGAATTTGAGGTTAAGTTCGATTTGGATTCCCTGATCGCTTTTTAGTATCACGCTTGCACCACTTCCGGCTTTGTTTGAGGAACCATCTACATAGAGATTCCATTCTGTAGGGATTTCTGGGGTGTTTGTAAACTCTACAATGAAGTCGGCCAGATACTATGATTTGATTGCTGTCCGAGCTTCATACTGAAGGTCGAATTTGGACAACTTGACTGCCCATTGCAAGATTCTTCCTGCTAAGTCTGTTTTCTGCAAAATGCCTTTTATGGGCTGGTTGGTCTGAACCCTGATGATGTGGGCTTAGAAATATGGGCGAAGTCGTCGAGATGTTAGTATGAGAGTATAGGCAAATTTTTCTATTTTTTTATAGTTCAGTTCGGACCCTTGTAGTGATTTTCTGATGAAGTATATAGGTTGTTGTCCACTGTCGTCTTCTCGGACTAGTACTGAGGCTACTGCCCAATTTCCTACTGCGAGGTAAAATACAAGTGGTTCTCCTCCCTGTGGCCGAGTTAGAATAGGTGGTTGTCCCAAGAATCTTTTGAAATCTTGGAAGGCCTATTCGCACTCCGTTGTCCATTCAAACCTCTTTCCCTTCCTTAGAGTGGCGTAGAAGGGGAGAGATCTTATTGCCGATCCAGCTAAAAATCTAGACAAAGCTGCCAATCTACCATTGAGTTGTTGTACCTCTTTGACACAAGTCAGGCTCTTCATGTCGAGTATGGCCGGACATTTATCCAGATTTGCCTCGATTCCTCTTTGCGTGAGCATAAAACCCAAGAATTTGCCAGCTTCTACTGCGAAGGTGCATTTTGCAGGGTTAAGTCGCATGCCATGCCTTCTTATAGTGTCAAATACTTAGGTGAAGTCAGACAGTAATTACTCTTCACTTTGTGTCTTTATTAACATGTCCACGTAGACTTCCATGACTTTTCCGATGTGGTCTGCGAAGTCCTTATTCATTAATCTTTGATAAGTGGCTCCTGCATTTTTGAGTCTGAATGGCATGACGATGTAGTAGTAGTTTACTTTCGGGGTTAAGAATGAGGTTTTTTCTTGATCAGGTGGGTATATCAGGATTTGATTGTATCCCGAATAGGCGTCCATAAATGAGAGATATTTGTATCTGGAGGAGGCATCCACCAGAGCGTCGATACTTGGGAGGGGATAAGGATCTTTTGGGCAGGCTTTATTGAGATCAGTGTAGTCAGTGCACATCCGCCACTTCCCAGTTGATTTTCTCACCAAGACAACATTAGCTAGCCATTGTGGGTATTTGACTTCTCTTATGAATCCTGCCTCCAGTAGGGCTTGTACCTGCTCTTCCACAGCTTGGGATTATTCTGGTCTGAGCTTTCTACGTCTCTACTGTACTAGCCGAGATCCTGGATAAACTGCCAACTTGTGGCACATTAACTTAGGATCTATGTCCGGCATGTCTGCGGCTTTCCATGCAAAGAGGTCGACATTATTTCTTAGGAACTGTATGAGGGACTCTTTTACGTCTCCTTTTAGGATTGTGCCAATATTATTTATTTTTTCTGAAGTATCTCCAATTTGGACTTTCTCTGTCTCGCCTTCAGGTTGTGGACGAAGTTCTTCCCTTCCTCGAAATCTCCCGATTTCAATGGTGTGGATTTCTTCTCATTTGCCCCTTAGGTTCAGATTTTTGTTGTAACAACGGCGCGCTGTCTTCTAGTCTGCTCTTATTGTAGCAATCCCTTCTGTGGTTAGGAACTTCATGCACAGATATGGAGTTGAGACTACTGCGCCGAGTTTATTCAGCGTTTTCCAACCTATCAGGGCAATGTAGGTTGTACTCACGTCGACTACGATGTAGTCTATGTTGAGTGTCCTTGACCGATTTCCTTTTCCAAAGGTGGTGTGCAAGGAGATATATCCAAGTGGTTGGATTGGAGTGTCTCCCAGCCCTAATAGGCTGTTTGGATATACTCTGAGCTCTTTTTCCTCTAGGCCGAGTTTGTCGAAGGCAGTTTTGAATAGTATGTCAGCCGAGCTTCCCTGGTCCACCAACGTGCGGTGGAGATTAGCGTTGGCTACTATGATAGTGATGACCATGTGATCGTCATGTCCTGAGATGACGCCAGCTGCGTCCTCTTTGGTGAAGGTGATAGTGGGGAGTTTGGGTGCTCCTTCTCCTCCTTCGACATGATATACTTCCTTTAGATGTCTTTTGTGAGATGATTTGGAGATTTCTCCTCCCGCAAATCCTCCATGTATCATGTGGACATGTCGCTCCGGGGTACGAGGTGGTCGTTCAGGTCGTCCGACCTCTTCGTCCCTTCTTCTTTTTCTTGGCTCATCTGATTTGTTGGCTAAGTACCGATCTAGTCTTCTTTCTCTTACCAATTTTTCTATGATATTCTTTAAATCGAAGCACTCGTTGGTGGGATGTCCGTAGATTCGATGGTATTCACAGTATTCTGTCCGATTTTCTCCTCCTTTCTTGCTTTTGAGTGGGCGAGGTGGAGGTATTTTTTCAGTGTGGTATATTTCTCGATAAATATCTACAAGAGACACCCGAAGGAGGGTGTAATTGTGATATTTCTTGATCTTTTCTCTATGTTGATCTTCTTTTTTCTTGGATTCTTTATATTTATCTCAGGAGGAGTAAGCAGATCCGGGTTTTGAGGTCTCTCCTATTCGAGAGTTTTCCTCCATGTTGATGTATTTCTCTGCTCGTTCTTGCACTTCATTTAGAGATCTGGGATATTTTTTCGATATGGAATGACTGAAAGGCCCTTCTTGCAGGCTATTGATGAGACCCATAATAGCTGCTTCTGTTGGAAGATTTTGTATCTCCAAACATGCCTTGTTGAATCTTTCCATGTAACTACGAAGACTTTCCCGATCTCCTTGCTTGATCCCTAGTAGACTTAGGGTGTGTTTAGCTTTGTCCTTCTGGATGGAGAATCTGGCTAGAAACTTTTTGGCTAAGTTGTCAAAGCTTGAGATGGACCTAGGGGGAAAATTGTCGAACCATTTAATTGATGTTTTCGTCAAGGTGGTCGGGAAGGCTTTGCACCGAGTTGCATCTGAGGCGTCGGTGAGATACATTCTACTTCTGAAGTTGCTGAGATGATGGCTAGGATCTGAGGTGCCATCATATAAAGTCATGACGGGAGGTTTGAAGTCCTTTGGGATTTTGGCCTTCATGATCTCTTTGGTGAATAGGTCTTGGTCCCTACGGGAGCTATCTTCGTGGCCGGATTGAGTGGTTTTGGCCTTGAGATCGGCTTCGAGCTTTAGGAGCTTGTCTTCTAACTCGCGGCGTTGCCTAGCTTCCCTTCGTAGGTCTCTCTCGACTTCCCGTTGATACTCGACCTCTTTTTCGAGTTATTTTAGGCGATCCTGAAGTGCCTCCATGGCTCCTGTGTTTGGTGAATTTTTGTCTTTGTTAGGTTGAGAAGTATCAACTATTATGACCTCTGCGTTCTTGTGTGGTGTTCTGTTCTTCAAATCAAAGTTGTGGTCGTTGTCCAGGTTGTCCGCCATGATGATGGGATGACTTCCAGGTCCCCAGCAACGGCGCCAATGTTCCGATGGTTACCTAAAACTGTAGGTCGATCTCGGACGAGATCTTCTGTACTGGTCAGAGCTGTTGTGTCCAACTTGTTGGACTTGGAGGTGGTGCTGATCCTTTGCACCGAAGGGTGGGGGGTACCTGCAAGGGACTTCGATGCTTAAGTTAGCAAGGGTATTAAGCAGGTTTTTAGTAGAATCAGAGTATGAGTTATACCTGGGTGCTCCAGTGTATTTATAGTAGTATTGGCTGACCTTTCCAGATAAGATAAGTTAGTTATCTTATCTTATCTTCTGAGTGAAGTCATCTTATCTTCAAGGGGAACCGCCCTTATCTTTCTAGGCTTTAGTTGCCTTTAGATTGGGCTATGTTCCTTTATTTGGGCCTGCTTGGGTTCCTTGTAGCGTTTTGGCCGAGCTCCTTGAGAAGAACTCGGGTGATCCTGACCTCAAGAGGTCGGTTGACTTGTCATTTAAACATCCCGGGTCGGGCAGTTCGACCCAAGGTATGAACAAGTTCTATTTTGGTTCTTTTTCTGTTTGATTCTGATTGTAACCATTATTTGAATTCTGAATACGACAGCCTTTGATTTTATAAGTACTCTCCTATAAGAAATGAATAAATTCTTCATATAGTTAAAGCACGTTTCTTTCTAAAAATACTACCAACTCTTTATTTAATTTTACAAGAACACTTTACCTTAGATTTTCTCATTGGAACATAATTTGATCCATTTTCCAACATTATTCGAATTTTTAATGCATATGAATTTATTTAATTAAATACCTAGGTATTATATTCTCAAACTTCCTAAAGCAGGATTTTTGCTTTCATTCCAGTTAATTTTTATTTGATAAACTACATAATTCATTTTAATTAGAATTTGATTGAGCATAACATAACATTTATACTTTGTCTAGTTCTTTTGAAAAATATTGGATTTATATATTTTCTTTTGAAAAAGATAAACCAATTCCCTTAGGTTCAATTTGAAGTTATTCTAAATTACTGTACTATTTTTCCTATAATTGTTCATATCGAAACTCCTTGATTCAAAATTCTTTCTTAAGCTTCTGAATTAACTCTCTTTATGATACATTTCATTGCTTGTTGATAAACCCCAATTTTGTGGATTATCTTGTGCTTAATTTGGGGGAATTTTATCAAATTATCTCACATTTATTCAATGAAATAGCATGGTTTTGTAATTCTCCCTAATTTTGTGTTTAAGTGTAAAAACATTCTTTTTAGGCCCTTAAATTGGTCATTTTAATTCACTTTTGATTCCACTAGATGCCTTGATGTGTTTGTTAGTGAATTCAGGTTGAGAAGGCTAGGAATGGATCAAAGAAGTAAAGAGAAAAGAATGCAAAGTGGAGAATTCGTGGAAAAACAAGGATTTAGAGTGCAAACATCGACGCACACACGTGGCATGATGCGCACGCGTGAAGATGAGGTCGTCAGGCGACGCGTATACGTGACATGACGCTTACGCGTGAGAAGGAAAACACCAGACGACGTGTACGTGATGGGTGGAAAATTAGATTTCCAACACAAAACTCACCGGCAAGTGTACCGGGTCGCATCAAGTAGTAATAACTCACAAGAGTGAGGTCGATCCCACAGGGATTGATGGATCAAGCAATTTTAGTGGGTGATTAGTCTAGTCAAGCTAACATTGGTGAATTGGGTGAAATTGAGCAACAGAATGTAAATGACAAGGAATTATAAAGTGTAGAAAGTAAATTGGATAGAAACTTAAAGAGCAAGAAATGTAAATTGCATCAAATGTAAAGGGGATTGGGTGCAGGGAATTTAAAGAAAGCAGTAAGCAGAACTTAGAAAAATTACAGAGGAATTAAATTGCAGGAAAAGTAAAAAGAATTGGGTGCTGGAAATTAAAATAGAATTGAAGAATGTGAAGTGCAGTAAACTAGAGAGCTCTCAGATCAATTCAGTACCAAAACAAAAATGTAGAAGTGTAGAAGAATTCAAAGAAGCAAGAAGACTTAGATCAATTCTGAAATCCTTAAGAGAAATCAACAATTTCCATTGAATAGCAAAAATAGAAAGAAAGCCAAGAGCTCAATTGCTCTCTCGATCAAAACAGAAGAGAAAGTGCAGAGGAGAGAAAATGAAGTAGAAAATAAAACTCAGATCTAATTTTCAATTCTTCAAATTCAACAAGGAAAATTAAAAGAGAGCTCTCTATTCTACTCCTACTCCTACTGCTCTCTATTAGAGCCAACCTCCTTTCTAAAATGGAACAGATGCCTTTTTATAGGCTTTTTACAAAATGAAAATAAAAATTGAAATTGAAAACAAAACTTAAAATGAAATTCCTAATCTAATTATTTCTTGTGCCTTTGAGTGATGTCCATGGGCTTTTCTTGCTTTGGATTTGAAGAAGAGTGGATCCGGATGGTATTTCCTTGCATGGGTTAGGAGGCATTTGTCTAAAAATGGGTTGGGGCATGCTTCCAGTGGAGCGCTCAGTTAGTATTGTGAACGTAGCGATCCACATGCCTTGTGTGTGTGCCTTCCTTGTGCATGCTTCCCTTGCTTGACCTCTCCCGGCGTTCACTTAGTGAACGTCTCGCTCCCTTTGTGAGCGCTATTCCTTGGGTGCTTGGTTCCCTCTTCGAGCCTGGCTGCTCCCCTTTTACCAATTTTATTTTGCCCATAGCGCTCAGTTGGGAGTTGCAACGTAGCGCTCCTTGCTTTCTCCTGCGCGCTTGGCTTTCCTTGTTTTGCTTGGCAAGAAGTCATGAAAAAGTGAACAAAATCAACGTAGCGCACCCTTTCTTCCTTGGATGAGCGCTCCGTTACATTTAATGAATGCTAGCATTTATTCATTCATGAAATGCTTTACTAACTAATGCATGCTCTTATTATATTACTTAGTAATGTAATGTATTAACGTAAGCTCGAATTGCTTATTTGCCAATTGATAATGAATGTTTCATGTATGCTTCCATGGCCTTATTAATTACTAATGCCAATGTTTTCATTTAATGAATATAGCATAATACTAACGTGAATAAGCCAAGGTAGCGTGCATTCATTTAATTCATTCTCCATTGGCATAATAATGCATGCATGCATATGATAATTCATGATAATAAGGCCAAGGCTTCATGGTCATGGGGCACGCTTTTAAAAGCGTGGCCTAAGGTTCCAAAGCGTGCTCTAACTTCAAAGTGTGCCCCAAAATTCTTCTTTTCTCCTTTTGAGTTGATTTTATGCTATTTTGCTTCTTTTTCCACTTATTTCCTACAAAATTTATAAAATTAAAAGATCAAGAAAATATACCATCTAAGCACAAAAGAATGCAATATTTAAGCACTAATTATCAATTTCTTGTATGAAAAAGCATAGAAAAACATGACATGATGGCATGTCATCAGTACGCGTGACCCATGCATACGCGTCACAGCTCGCACGTGACCTCATTAAAGTGAAAATGCTGGAGGCGATTTCTGAGCTGCCCAGGCCCAAATTCAATTCATTTCTGAGGGTATTTCATGCAAAATTCAAGCTTGGGCAAAGGGGGGAGCACTTAGTTTTAAGATAGCATCATGTAGGTTAGTTTTCTAGAGAGAGAAGCTCCCTCTTCTCTCTAGAATTAGGGTTATTATGGTTAATTGCATCTTAGATCTAGGTTTTAATTCTTGTTTCCCTTTAGTTTTCCTTGTGATTTCTTGTTCTTACATCTTAATTCTCTTAGTTTGTAGTGTTAATTTCCATTTTCACGCCTCTTTTATGTTGATGCACTTTTGTTGGATTTGGTTTCTCTTTAATGCCCTTTATGTTTTATTTTTATTTGATTGTTGATTTGAGTTGTTGTTTTTGTTTCCTTGCATTGGGTAGTTGTTAGATTTTATTCTTTCTTGCAATCTATTATGCTTACTTTTTATGCCTTCTAAGTGTTTGACAAAATGCTTGGTTGGATTTTAGAGTAGCTTTTTTAGCATTCTTGACTTGGAAAAAGAAATTAGGTAGTCTTGAGTCATGAAAACCTAACCTATGTTAGCGATCTAGAGTTGTTGGTTAATATTGTTTCCATTGATGCTAATCTTTTGCTAACTCAATTAGTGAGTTGATTAGGACTTTTGGATTGAGATTAACTAGTCTTATTTGACGTTCTCTCGTGTGAAGTTAATATTGTACCTTCTTCCATGTTGGAGATGACTAAATAGGATAAGCTCTTGTTAATTATATTGATATGATTAACTAGTTTTATTTGACGTTCTCTCATGTGAAGTTAACATTGTACATTCTTCCATGTTGGAGATGACTAAATAGGATGAATTCTTGTTAATCATTGTATGACTAGGATAGAAAGCCTATATTCTAAATCCTTGCCATGAATGTCTCTCTTTATTATTTGCTTTCTTTAGTTGTTGCCTTTATTTTCTTGCCATTTATTTTCTTGCTCCTTTTTATCAAATCAAACCCCCTTGTTCCTTCATAGCCAATAATTGATCACTTCATTGCAATTCCTTGTGAGACGACCCGAGGTTTAAATACTTCGGTTAATTTTCATTGGGTTTTGTACTTGTGACAACCAATCTATTAAATTTTGATTTGAGCGTTACTTGTCGGTTGGGAACTATACTTGCAACGAAGTTATTTCCTCTAACCGAGAAGAAATTCTTAGCCGACGGTTTTGCTCTTTCACTTATATACATCCTTGTTTGTTGATAATCTCACGTATTCTTTCAAATCCTTGTGAAATACCATCCACATTCAATTGCGAACCGGAGTATTCTTCCGATTTCTCACATAAACCTTTCGTGCCATTTGTCTTTCTCTTCTCATGTTTCATATTTCTTATATGTGTTAATTGTTAGGGACGCGATTTGTGTGTGCGGATGGTGAATCTGGTAAGTGTACGACGTTATAAGGAGTCATGGAGTTTTGAGGAGACGAGAGGAAGTGATCATGCTTTGTTAAGAGTTCTAAACGAATATTGTGCTTATTTGATTTTGGATATTGAAATTTGGTTTGCGTCAAATTATTTTTATCCACTATTGCATCACCTAATGTATTTCTTCTATGTTTATGTGATATGATTATCTTGGTATTTTTAAAATATTCAAAAAGGAATGTGAATATAAATCTTTTCTCCATCTTATATCAATTTTCGAGATCAAAAATTTTTGTAAGTTGGATAGAATGTAACATCCCACATTTTTGAAAATCTAAATATGAATAAATTGTGATTTTATCTTATTAAGTTTAAACTTTATAATTTTAGAAATTATTTTATTAGAAATAATTAAATAGATTCGGAGATAACTTCATTTTAAATTAAATAAGATTCTTAAGTAATTTTATCATAATGAAATATTTTGCATAATTTTAGTAATTGATAAATAAGAAAGAATTGTGCAACCTAAATTAAGTAACTTTTATATTTTGAAAAAATTATGACTTATTTTATTAATATGAGCTCTTTATCCTTATAAATTAATCAATTAAGAATAATTAAATTAGTTTTATTAATATGAGCTCCTGTGTAATTTCTATAATTAGTTATTTTATATATAAATTAAAATTAAAAACTTGATGATAGAAAAATAACGAAAGGTCATGATTTAATTTAGATAATTAATATTTTGAGTTCAAACTGTATTTTATAAAATGTGATTAGTATGCTTACTTTATGATTTAAATTAAAGATAATTATTTGAGTTCATTGATATATTGATAAACAAAATCTTACATGTTTTGAAAGTAATCTTTATAGTATTATATTTGATTTCTGAGTTGTTATTTTATCACAAATATTTTGTAAAATTGTTATATTACTCGTGTATATTTTACTCTAATCCTAAAATTTCTAATAAAAATCCTAATATCCCTAAATTTCCAATTCATGCCCTAAACCTACAAATGCACGTATACAGAAGAAAAGAAAGGGAAAGAAATGAGAAACAGGGGAAGCTCAAGGGGGAGTTGGAGAAGAAGAGGAAGGAGAGATGAGGAAGGGGACGGTGCTGGGAAGGGTTCCACCGTCCTCATCGTCGTTGTCGTTAGGTGAAGATAGATGAGTGACCGAGAGAGAACCTGCCACGAGGAAGAGGAAATGATGCGCGAGGGATATAGAGGCTTTGATGGAGTTGTTCTGCCACTGACGCTGCGTCTTATCACCGTCGCCAAGCTTCCATAGCCGTCGTCGTTGAGGGAGTGACCACCGTCGAACCCTGACCATCGCTGGTGCTGCTCTACGCGAGAGGAAGAGGAGCGATGAGATAGAACACGACTGAGGGAGAAGAGGAGGGGGTTGTCGTTGTCGCTGGAATTCTTGGTTGTTGCCATCATTCAAGGTGAGTTAGTCATGCCCTAGCTACCAGGATCACTATCTCTGAACTCCAATTGCTCTGTAACAATCCTGTATTTACCTCTAATATTCTTGACTCTATTTCGCTTCTATTTTGTTCTGCCATTCCTATTTCGTTGCTGTCCCTGCTGTCCTAACCGATCATATTGGTGCTGCTGCCGCAAGGACGTATGTCCTGGAACAGGGGCCACGCGTACGCGTGGCTCAGGCGTGCGCATGGGAGTTTAAAGATGTAGCTCGCGCGCGCGTCCCTTTTTTCAAGCGTACGCGTAGGTGAAAACTTCTTGTCATACGCGCGCGTGGATCACGCGTACGCGTGGACATGCTTATTAGCTCCTTATGCGTACGCATAGGAACAGTCGCGTACGCATCGCCAAAAACCCATACCACGCGTACGCGTGGGCCACGCGTACGCGTGGACGCACGTTCTTTAAAAAAACAGAATCAGTAGCAAAGCTGCAGAATTGCAAAAAAAGCTGTTTTGAGGTATGATCTTCCAACACCCATAACTTCGATTTAAAATATTTTTCACCCGTTCTTTGAATGGCATAAACATCACGAACTCAATTTTCTTTTTAAAACAAGTTGGAAAAAAATTGAGGTTCCGGAAGCCAAGTTATAGCCCGCCGAAGTTCAGCCCAAAAACCAACTTTTGCAAACTCTTTAAACCTCATGTTCATTCAAAGTTTGCATTCCATTCATTATTAAACCTGTCAATACCAATACAATTGCCAGCAACAAACCTCAAAAAAATTCTACACCCTTCCATTAACCACCATTCAATAACACTAGAAAATTTTATTTTTCAACAACTCCTTCATGCTTTCATTCAATATTCTTGTAAACATATAATCAACAACTCAACCTTATTTTTTCCTAACATCAATATAAATAACAATCTCCACCACATAATCAAATCACCAATTATCCAACAAGCACCAACCAAAAATGTTCATCAACGAATTACTAAACATTCAATATTCACCTGCATTCCAACTTATACTATGGTCATCTAGTCTAAGTTTTCACAAAACATTATATATTAAATGCAAGAAACCTAAACCATGCCGTGGCCGATTTTTCTTGTAGTGATCAAGGCAATTTAATTAAAACCAAGATAGCCCCTTAAAAGCACAAAAAACTCTAGCTTCAGCTTCCTCCAAGTTCCAATATTCACAATTTCAAGCTCCAATTCTTTATTCACAATCTAATACACATTTATAACACATATATACCCAATTTAATACTCAAAACATTAATTCAGTAATTTAATTCGAATTTATGGTATCCTCACCTTACCCAAGCTTCATATAAGCAAGAGTGAACATTTTTCTCAAGTTAATTGGATCCTAAAACATTGAAAAGCAAAGAAATTTAACATCTCTATTCAATTTTCAAAAAATTTGGGGAAAGGAGTGGCTGGGAGTGATTAATGGCTTTCCTATGAAATTGTTCCAGTAGAAGCGTAGAGCTTGATGCGGTGGACGCGTGGCTGCAAACGGTGTGGCAATCGGAGCTCAGACGGAGGAGTTACGGGATTTTGAAATTTACCGTAACATTGGGGTTCCTCCTTCTTCTCCCCTGTTGATAGCTTTCAGTGTTTTGCTGAAATGGGGAAGAATGGGAACCATGCTCACTTACAACTGGTTCAGCCCGTACGGTCCAATCTTGGACCGTTTTCTTCGAAATTAGTGTCAAAATTCTCATTTCGATGAGCTATATCCCTATTTGATATAATATTCACATTTCTAATTTTATTTATTAAAAACTAATTTATTGACTAATTATCTACTAATTTAACAGGGTTTAGATCCTACCCACCTAACAAAGAATTTTGCCCCCAAAATTCAAATATAGTTACCTGAAAGGAGATGTGGGTAGTCCTTTCGCATATCTGATTCGAGTTTCTAAGTGTGTTCCTCAATACAAACTCGACTCCAAGCTACCTTTACCAGTGATACTTCCTTCCCATGCAATCTTTTAACATTAGTGTCATCAATTCTCACTGGAATCACTGGAAGTGTTAGGTCTTCTCTCACTTGAATCGGTTCTGGATCTAGAACATGACTTGCGTCAGGAGTGTACTTCCGAAGCTGTCACACATGAAACACGTCGTGCAAGTTCGAAAGATATGGCGGTAAAGCAATTCTATAAGCCATCGGCCCAATTCTTTTCAGAATCTCAAACGGTCCAATATAACGGGGATTCAGTTACTTAGTCTTAATAGCTCTTCTCATGCCCGTAGTTGGTGTAACTTTTAGAAAGACATGCTCTCCTTCTTCAAACTCCGAAGGCTTTTACCTTTGATTAGCATAACTTTTCTGACGGCTCTGGGCTATAAGCATTCAGCTACGAATCTTCTTTATCTACTCAGTAGTTTCAGCTGTCATCTCAGGCACTAATAAGCTCCTTTCTCTAGTTTCATACGAAGATAGCGGGGATATACATTTTCTGCCATACAAAGCTTCATACAGATCCATTCCAATGCTCGCATGGTAGCTATTATTATAAGCAAACTCCACTAATGGCATATACCGATTCCAGCTCGTCGGCTGGTCCAAAACACAAGCCCTTAGCATATCCTCCAAGGTCTGGATATTTTCTTTCATTAACCATCTGTCTAAGGGTGATATGCAGTACTCAAACTTAACTGAGTCCTAAATGCACGTTGAAAGGCTCCCCAGAATCTTGATGTGAAACGAGGATCTCTGTCAGATATAATGATGGAAGGCACGCCGTGCACTCTGATAATCTCTTTAATGTACATTCGAGCCAATTCTTCGATTGTGCAACTTATTTGAATGGGGAGAAAGTGAGCTGATTTTGTCAGTCAGTCCACAACCACCCAAATAGCATCACAACCAGTCCAAGCCCTAGGCAGACCAATCACAAAATCCATTGTAATTCTCTCCCATTTCCATTGTGGAATCTCTAAGGGCTGGAGGGTTCCTGATGGTCTCTAATGCTCAATCTTAACCTTTTGACATGTTAAACATTTAGATACATGCAATGCCATATCACTCTTCATTCCTGGCCACCAGAACATCACTTTCAGATCTTGGTACATTTTGGTACTTCCTGGATGAATTGAAAACCCGCTCTTATGAGCTTCCTTCAAGATACTTTGTCATAGGTCTCTGACATCTGGCACAATAATCCGGTTCTTAAACCTCCACAGACCATCCTTATCTTCTAACACTCTCCACTACTTTTCCTGATCAATTTCCGGCAAAACTTTAATGCTTCACCATCTTAATGAGCCTTCAGAAGTTCTGATTTAAAATCACTTGAAATTTGCAATTGACTCAAACACAGAATTCCAGATTCTTCCCTAACTTCCAGGTTCAAACCTCGAAATGCCTTTAGTAACTCTTCTTCCCGTAACATCATCCAAGCTGCATACAAAGACTTCCGACTCAGGGCATCCGCCACAACGTTCGCTTTCTCAGGATGGTCATTTAATTCAAAATCAAAATCCTTCAGAAGCTCCATCCAACTCCTCTGACACATATTCAATTCTTTCTACTCAAAGAGATACTTCAAACTCTTATGGTCTGAGAAAACATGAAACTTAACGCCATAGAGATAGTGCCTCTAGATCTTTAGAGCAAACACAACAGCAGCAAGTTCTAAATCGTGAGTCGGGTAGTTCATCTCATGTGGCCTTAATTGTCGTGAGGCGTATGCTACAACATTCCGGTGCTACATCAGAACGCACCCCAAACTCTTTAATGATGCATCACAGTATACTTCAAATGGTTCACTTGGCTCAGGCAATACCAAAACGGGTGCAGTAGTCAACCTTTGCTTCAATGCTTGAAAACTCTCTTCGCACTCTAGAGTCCAGTTAAAAGGCATATCCTTCCTAGTCAACTTAGTTAAAGGTAAGGAAAACTGTGAAAATCCCTTAATGAATCTCCGATAATATCCCACCAAACCTAGGAAACTCCTGATCTCTGTCACTATTCCGAGGGTTACCTGAAACTGTAGGTAGATCTCGGATGAGATCTTCTGTACTGGACGGAGATGACGTGTCTGGCTGGCTGATGACGGCCGGAGCTGTTGTGTCTGACTTGTTGGACTGACTTCACTTCTGATCCGTGGTCACGAAGGGTGGGGGGTACCTGCAAGAGACTCCGATGCTTAAGTTAGCATCGGTATTAAGCAGGTTTATTGTAGAATCAGAGTATGAGTTATACCTGGGTGCTCCAGTGTATTTATAGTGGTTGTAGAGTGACCTTTCTAGATAAGATAAGTTGGTTATCTTATCTTATCTTTATCTTTGAGTTGAGGTCAGCTTATCCTCAAGGGAACCGCCTTTATCTCTATAGGCTTGGATTACCTTTGGATTTGGGTCGTGTTCCTCTATTTGGGCCCTTTATTGGGCTTTCCTGTCGATTTGGTCGACCTCTTTTGAGAAGAGGTCGGATAGTCTGACCTGAAGAGGTCGGTCGCTTTGTTACTGAACATCCCAGGTCAGATAGCTCGACCCAGGGTGTGAACAGTGCCCCTGCTTGAGTTCGGTCTTCTGCTTTGAGGTCGAGTCCTTGACGTCGATCTTTCTCTAGTGAAGCAGAACTCGAGCATTTTGTCGATTCCTTTTTTTGTAGAACCTCTTTTGAATGTGGAATGCCTTCCTCTAAGAGCGCACACTTTTATATCAGCGCGTTGTTCTTAGGAATGTGCGAGGGTTTAATACCTTCATTAATTGGTATTAATTGCCTGTTTCCCTTGGCTTTATTTTGAATTTTTGCAATCGAAAAACGGTTTCTCTTCTTTGTCTTTCTTCGTAACTTCTCCCTTTACTTTCTCACTTATGTTTTCGCCTGCATTTTGCTTTTCTCGCGTTGCAGCATCATTTGGCTATTCTGGGTGATTCCATTTTTTCCTCTTCAATCTCCTTCGAAGCTTCTTTCTTCGTTCAGGTTGGTATTTCTTCCTTTCTCTTTTCCAACATTTTCTTGTATGATATTGAGAAGTTTTGATTTTGGAGAAAGTTTGGATCTTTTTTGCTTCTGCCGCGCCTGATTGCTGTTGCAATGTGTGTTCTGGGAGTTTCTTCATCTTTTGCATGATCCTTTTCGCCTTTCCTGTTGTTTGATGCTTCTAGGGCTTTGCTTGTTCTACTGACGCTTCTGTCCGATACCCAGAAAAACTGCATCTTTACTCACTTGATCGAACATTGCTCCTTGGTTTTTTGCCCTGTTAATAGCTTTTCCTGTTTGCTGCGATATTTGTTTTGGTTTTTGTTTGATTCTGAGAAAAGGTTGCGCCTTTGACGATTTCTGTTTGGCATGATGCTTTTTGCTGATAGACTGTAAAAAGATAGTGACTTTTTGTGTTCTGGCTTTCTTTTCCAAAATGTCTGTTATTTGAAATCTTTTTTTTGTTTGAGAGATGTCGGGACGTAAGCTGTAGATTTTTCCTGAAACCTTGCTTTGTTACTGCCTCCAAAGGATGCCCCAGGACTTTGGTTTGAGTCTTGGGGTTTTCCTTTTCTGTTTGTTCTTCTGTATACTAGTCGAGTTATTTTGCCCCTCATCCGAGATTTTTTTGGTAATCCCATCTTCTTTTCTTATTGTAGGATTAGTTGGCCTCATGTCTTCTCGCAATAACATTGTAGAAATGTCTTCTAAAGTTCCCGAGGGGATGTCTGATTGGCTGGACTCCCTTGTCTTGATGTGTGTCTCTGTGGTGGACGCTGATTTTTGTGTAGAGCTGAGAAAACGTCATAGGATTTGTGGTAGCAGCACCCGGGAGAGGGATTATGAGCTTGTAGCGCCCGATTCTGATGAGAGGGTTTGTTTTCCTACTTCGGTCGAGGGGGAGCGTCCCTTTTTCTATGCCTATGAATATTTCTTCAGCTAGTTGGACATTACCTTTCCTTTTATTGCTTTCGAAACCGATTTGTTGTGGTCTTGTAATATTGCCCCTTCCGAGCTTCATCCGAATTCCTGGGGTTTTATCAAGATTTTTCAGCTGCTTTGCCAAGAGTTAGGCATAACACCTTCTCAGACTCTTTTCCTCTATCTTTTTGTTTCTGCCAAGCCCGGAGGGTCTTCCAAAAAGAAAGCTTCCTGGGTTTCTTTCAAGTCGGTCCAAGGGCATAAAGTTTTTGCCATGTATCATGAGTCTTTTTAAGATTTTAAGAATTATTTCTTCCGAGTCCGTGCTGTTGAGGGGGCCTGCCTCTTTTTTATTGATGAAAATGATGAGCCTGCCTTTCCTCTAGAATGGCAAAAGAATGTGAGAGTGTCTCGCTATACATGGGAGATGCTTGACCAGGTTGAACGAGCTTTTGTAGTTGTTCTTGAAGATTTATGGCGGAAACCACCCCATCTTGATACAAAAAAGTTTTTGAGTGACCCGTCTTTGGTTCGAACTGTTTTAGGTACTGTCCGACTTGTTTATATACTTGCTTTTTAGTTTTACTTCTTCTTTTTGTGATTGTAACCCATTACTGTGGTCGATTTTGTATTTTCAGAGATGTCGAAAAACAACGATTCTATGAAGGCCTACAAGAAAGCAAAGAAGGCTGTAGCTGCTCAAAATATCTCGGCCAAGGTGGCGGGAGAGGGATCTTCCCAAATTCTGGTGAAGCCGCCTGTGCCGAGTTTCTCCTAGCCCGAGGAAGGTAATTCCCACTCCTAGGGTTCGCCTGGCCGAGCCTCCGTAGTCTTCCGCTGTTACTTCTGGTGCTCCTCCCAACAAGAAACAAAAAACAATTGAGCATTTCAACCTTGATGCCCTTGATTTTGACGCGGTCGAGTTTGTAGATCAGCAAATCGGTCCATACGGTGTCCTTCCTATGGATGATGTATCACTTCTTCGTCATTTGGACTTTATAACTCGGAGTAGTGTAAAAATGGCATATATGGGAGCTGCCTTGTACCAAACTGCTCAAAATCTTCCTCTCCATGCCACCAATGCCTTCATGGAGGAGGCAAAACAGGAATTCGACCGGATGAAGGGCTTAAAAGAGGAGCTTGAGGTGAAAGTAGCCAAATTGGAGAAGGATCTGGAGAACGAAAAGGCTAGTTCTCTTACTCTGGCGGCTTCTGTAAGATTGGCCGACGACACTACGTTGAGGCATAAAGATAGTTATGTCACGTCTTATCGGGAGGTGATATGTCTGAGGGAGGAGTTGGAGTCTGCCCGAGTTGACTATTCCGAACTCCAAGGTCACCTTGTCGGCAGTGTAAACGCTGCTTGTGATAATTTGAAGGAGCAGGTTCAAGTTCTCGCTCCTGAGGTTGATCTTACTCTTTTTAGCTTGGACAATATTGTGAGGGATGGTAAGATTGTTCCTGACGACCAAGATGATGATGATGTCGAACCTCCCTCTGCGCCTGCTGCTAAAGTATCGACCTCTATAGTTCCTCCTGCTAGGATTGCTCATCCAGAATTAGATCCTGATTGTCAAATTCTGAATAGGGACGACGGTACAGTGGATGCAGTGTCTCTCCAAACTCGCCCTCCTTCACCCCAGACTGATGCTACCGAGAAGGCTCCCGATCTTAACTAATTTTTCTTGGATGTTTGTGTAGATAGCCCGACTTGTGGGCTTTTTAAACTCTTTATTTCTGTAATTTGAATATTTTGCTGACTGTTGATACTCCTTTTGGTTGCTTGTTTAGCAACTTTTTATTTTGAAAAAATAACAAGTAGCTTTCAAGCTTTGGGCCTGATCTTGAAGCTTGTTTATAATATTGCATTTTATATCATGCTTGTTTGCACTTGTTTTTGGCACCTTTCTGGGTTTTGAGAATGCCGAAGCCTTGCTGCTCAGCCTCTTTGGATTGCTTTATACTTATTGCTTGTAGCCTGGATCCTTTGCGGATGTGTGGATCCAACTCGTGTTTCGGTTTTCTGGCTCTTACTTGTGTTTATTTCTGGCCATCCATAACCGATTTCTTTACGTTGGTCCTCTTTCCAGTTATTTTTGTAGTCCTCTTTTTTGGACCTTTGTCAGGTCTCTTTCAGGGTCTACTTTTATAACTTGTCTGTTGTAGGAGACCGACTTCTTTGCGTCGTCCTTTTCTAAGTTATTTTTGTAATCTTCTTTTTTGGACCTTTGTCAGGTCTCTTTCAGGGATTACTTTTATAACTTGTTTGTTGTAGGAGACCGACTTCTTTATGTCGATCTCTTCTAAGTTATTTTGTAATCCTCTTTCTTGGACCTTTGTCAGGTCTCTTTCAGGGATTACTTTTATAACTTGTTTTTCGTAGGAGACCGACTTCTTTATGTCGATCTATTCTAAGTTATTTTGTAATCCTCTTTCTTGGACCTTTGTCAGGTCTCTTTCAGGGATTACTTTTATAACTTATTTTTTGTAGGAGACCGACTTCGTCATGTCGATCTCTTCTAAGTTATTTTGTAATCCTCTTTCTTGGACCTTTGTCAAGTCTCTTTTAGGGATTACTTTTATAACTTGTTTTTTGTAGGAGACCGACTTCGTCATGTCGATCTCTTCTAAGTTATAGCAATTCCTCTTTTATAGGGTTGGCCGTACCTCTTTCCAGGGATTTGCTGATAACTTGGGTTGACTCGGTCCGACTTCTTAACGTCGGCCAGTCTTTAAGTTATTATTTAGCAATCCATAAGACCTCGTCAGGTTCTTTTTCTGGATCACTTTCGATAACTTCTTGCATTATTCTATGTTCATCTTGCCGATTTGTAGAAGGTGATTTCTATCTTTGTTTGGTCGACCTTTAGATGAATCGCATTTTCATCTCTATTGGTCTTTATCGTGATCGTGCAGTGAATCTGTTTTTCACTTTTCTGCCGATCTGTTGCTTTATAATCGGATGATGAATGCTTCAGATTAGTGCGTCTTGAGAATTTGTAGAATATCTAAAATATATTTTATTTAAAAGAATGTGCAAATATATACATGTGGCAGTTTTTCATTCCTGTAAGTCGGATAGTTTGTAAGGCATAGCTTGGTACCTCATTAAAAAATCTTTTCAGGAAAAAGAGTGTACGTTATCCCAAGATCCTTTATAATTCCTAACTATAGTACCTTCTTAGGTTGCAGGCGTGCCACGATCTGGGAAGCTCTCGTCCATCGAGTTCGGATAGTCTGTAGTAGCCCTTCCCAAGTACTTCTATGACTCAGTAGGGTCCTTTCCAGTTTGTTGCCAGCTTTCCTTCTCCAGGTCGAGTTGTTCTGATATCATTTCGGATTCAAGTGAGGTCATTTTCTACGAAACCTCGCGGCACTACCTTTTGATTATATCTCGAAGCCATTCGACGTTTTAATGCTTCTTCCCTGATCCGAGCTCTTTCCTGGACTTCCGGGAGTAGGTCGAGTTCTTCCCTTTGCAGTTGGGAGTTGGCTTCTTCATTATAGTGTACTACTCTAGGCGACCCTTCCTCAATTTCTACCGGGATCATTGCCTCTGCTCTGTATGCTAGTCGGAAGGGTGATTTTTTTGTGGTAGAATGTGGCGTTGTGCGATATGCCCATAGGACTTGTGGGATTTCCTCAGCCCAAGCTCCTTTTGCATCCTGTAATCTCTGTTTTAACCCGGCCAATATGACTTTGTTGGCAGCTTCAGCTTGTCCATTGGCTTGGGGATGTTCGACGGAGGTGAACTGGTGCTTTATGTTCAAATCAGCTGCTAATTTTCTGAAGCCTGCATCTGTGAATTGGGTGCCATTGTCTGTGGTGATGGAGTATGGGACCCCGAATCTTGTGACAATGTTTCTATATAGGAATTTTCGACTTCTTTGAGCAGTGGCGTTGGCTAGGGGCTCTACCTCAATCCATTTTGTGAAATAGTCTACTCCGACTATGAGGAATTTGACTTGTCCTGATCCCTGGGGAAAGGGTCTGAGAAGATCGAGTCCCCATTTTGCAAATGGCCAAGGCGAAGTTACGCTGATGAGATCTTCTGGCGGGGAGATGTGAAAGTTGGCATGTTTCTGGCATGGGGAACATGTCTTTACAAATTCTGTAGCTTCTTTTTGTAGAGTTGGCTAGTAAAATGCCGCCCGGAGCACCTTTTTGGTGAGGGCTTATGCCCCAAGATGATTGCCACAAATGCCGCTGTGTACTTCCTCTAAAATTTCCCTTGTGTTAGAGGTCGGCACACATTTTAACAATGGTATTGAAATCCCTCTTTTGTATAGGGTGTTGTTTATGATGGTGTAGTACTGTGCCTCTTGCTTTAATCTTTTTGCCTCCTTTTCATCTGTGGGGAGTGTTTCTGTTTTGAGATAATTAATTATGGGGTTCATCCATCCTTGATTCTGACCTGTTATGGCTAGGAGTTTTTCCACTTCTGAGATTGACGGGTCTTGTAGCATTTCCTGGATGAGGCTTCTATTGTTGCCCCTTGGTTTGGTGCTGGCTAGCTTTGAGAGTGCATCAGCTCGGGCATTTTGTTCGTGGGGTATGTGGCAGATCTTATATTCCCTGAGTTGTCCGAGATGTTCCTTAGTTTTATCCAAATACTTTTTCATGTTGGGATCTTTGGCTTGATAGCTCCCCGTTATTTGTGAGGTGACTACTTGTGAATCGCTGAAGATGTTGAGTTTTTGAGTTCCAACCTCCTTAGCCAGCTTCAAACCAGCTAGTAATGCTTCATATTCCGCCTGGTTGTTTGAGGTTGGGAACCCAAATTTGAGGGAAAGCTCAACTTGGGTTCCTTGGTTGCTTTCTATTATCACACCTACGCTTCTTCCAGTCTTATTCGAGGACCCGTCCATGTAGAGATTCCATTCTGTGGGGGTTTCCAAGGTATCTCTGAATTTTACAACGAAGTCGGCCAAGTACTGCGATTTGATGGTTGTCCGCGCTTCATATTGGAGGTCGAACTCGGATAACTCGACTGCCCATTGTAAAATTCTGCCTGCTAAATCTGTTTTCTGCAATATCCCTTTTATGGGCTGGTCAGTTCGAACCTTAATGGTGTGAGCCTAGAAGTATGGGCAAAGTCGTCGAGATGTAAGTATGAGAGCATAGGCAAACTTTTTTATTTTTTGGTAGTTCAACTCGGATCCATGCAGTGCTTTACTAATGAAGTATACAGGTTGTTGCTCTTTGTCGTCCTCTTGAACTAGTGCTGAGGCTACTACCCGACTTCCTACCGCAAGGTACAATACGAGTGGTTCTTCCTTTCGTGGTCTAGTTAGGATAGGTGGTCACCCCAGGAAACTTTTGAAATCTTGGAAGGCTTGCTCGCATTCCATTGTCCATTCGAAGTTCTTTCCTTTCCTTAGAGTGGCATAGAAAGGAATGGATCTTATTGTTGATCCTGCTAGGAACCTGGACAAGGCTGCCAACCTCCCGTTGAGTTGTTGTACTTCTTTGACACAGGTTGGGCTCTTCATGTTGAGTATGGCATGGTATTTATCCGGATTTGCCTCAATTCATCTTTGTGTGAGCATAAAACCCAAGAACTTGCCTGCTTCTACTGCAAAAGTGCATTTTGCGGGATTGAGGCACATGTCATGCTTCCTTATGGTGTCGAACACTTGGGCCAGGTCGGACAATAATGTCTCTTTACTTTGTGTCTTTATTAACATGTCGTCCATGTAGACTTCTATGATTTTTCCGATATGATCTGAAAAGACTTTATTCATTAGCCTTTGATATGTAGCTCTCGCATTCTTGAGACCGAAAGGCATTACAATGTAGCAGTAATTTGCTTTTGGCGTAAAAAACGAGGTCTTCTCTTGATCTGGTGGATACATGGGGATTTGGTTGTATCCGGAATATGCATCCATAAACGAGAGATATCTATATCCGGATGAAGCATCTACCAGAGCGTCGATACTTGGGAGTGGGTAAGGATCTTTTGGGTAAGCTTTGTTGAGATCGGTGTAGTCGGTGCACATTCGCCATTTCCCATTTGATTTTTTCACCAAGACGACGTTAGCTAGCAATAGTGGATACTTGACTTCTCTTATGAATCCTGCCTCTAGTAGTGCTTGTACATGTTCTTCCACAGCTTGGGATCGTTCTGGCCCAAGTTTTCTTCGTCTCTGCAGCTTTCCATGCGAAGAGATCGACATTATCTCGTAAGAACTGTACTAGTAATTCTTTTGCTTCTCCCTTCAGGATCGTGCCAATATTAGTTGTTTTGTCCGAGGTATCCCCGATCTGAACTTTCTCTATTTCTCCTTCGGGTTGTGGACGGAATTCTTCTCGTTTCTGAACTCCACCGAGCTCAATTGTATGGAATTCTTTTCCTCTGCCTCTGAGGTTTAGACTTTCGTTATAACAGCTGCGTGCCATCTTTTGATCTGCTTTTATTGTAGCTATCCCTTCTGTAGTTGGGAATTTCATGCATAGATGCGGAGTTGAGACTATTGCGCCGAGTTGATTTAGTGTTGTCCGACCTATTAGGGCATTGTAGGCTGAACTCGCGTCGACCACGATGTAGTCTATCTTGAGTGTTCTGGATTGGTTCCCTTTTCTGAAGGTTGTATGTAGTGACATGTATCCCAGCGGTTGTACTGGGGTATCTCCCAGTCCGAACAGGTTGTTAGGGTATGCTCTAAGCTCCTTTTCTTCTAAGCCGAGCTTGTCGAAGGCAGTTTTGAATAAGATGTCGGCGGAGCTCCCTTGGTCTATTAATGTGCGGTGGAGATTGGCATTTGCCAGTATAATGGTGATGACCATAGGGTCGTCGTGTCCTGAGATGATGCCGGATGCGTCCTCTTTGGTGAATGTGATTGTAGGGATGTCAGGAGCTTCTTCATTTCCTTTAACATGATATACTTCTTTGAGATATCTTTTGCGGGATGATTTGGAGGTTCCTCCTCCTACGAATCCTCCGTGTATCATATGGACATGTCTTTCTAGCATACGAGGTGATCGCTCGTTTCGTCCGACATCTTCATCCCTTCTTCTCTTTCTTTGATCATCATCTCGGGTGGCCAGAAACCGATCTAGTTTTCCTTCTCTTACTAATTTTTATATGATATTTTTTAAGTCGAAGCATTCGTTGGTGGAATGCCCTCGGACTCGGTGATATTCAAAGTATTCGTTCCGATTTCCTCCTCCTCTTTTACCTTTGAGTGGTCGAGCTGGGGTATCTTTTCCGTATGGCAGACTTCTTTGTAGACATCTACCAGGGATACCCCAAGAGGGATGTAATTATGATATTTTTTAATTTTCTCCCCTTGTCGATCTTCCTTCTTTTTGGATTCTTTATCTTTGTCTCGGTAGGAAAATCCGGATATTGAGGTTTCTCCCAACCGAGAGTTTTCTTCCATGTTGATATATTTTTCTGCTCGCTCCTGCACCTCATCCAGAGTTGTGGGATATTTCTTCAATATAGATTGGCTGAAAGGTCCCTCTCGTAGGCCATTGATGAGGCCCATGATGGTGGCCTCTGTTGTCAAGCTTTGTATGTCTAGGCACGTTTTGTTGAATCTCTCCATGTAGTTGCGAAGACTTTTCCGATCTCATTGCCTGATTCCTAGTAGACTGGGGGCGTGTTTGGCCTTATCTTTTTGGATGGAGAATCTGGCCAGGAATTTTTTGGCTAGGTCGTCAAAGCTTGAGATGGACTTGGGAGGTAAGTTGTCAAACCATCTAATTGCTATCTTCGTGAGGGTCGTTGGAAAAGCTTTGCAGCGAACAGCGTCCGAGGCGTCGGTGAGGTACATTCTGCTTCTGAAGTTGCTGAGGTGATGGTTGGGATCTGTAGTGCCATTATACAGAGTCATGTCTGGGAGTTTGAAGTCCTTAGGCATTTTAGTTTTCATGATGTCCCTAGTGAATGGATCTTGATCTTTGCGTGAATTATCCTCAGGGGTGGTCCGGGTAGCCTTTGCTTTGAGATCGGCTTCAAGTTACAGGAGTTTATCTTCCAATTCTCGACATCGCCTTACCTCTCTTTGTAGATCCTTGCCAACTTCTCGTTGATGCTGGCTTTCTTTTTCAAATTGCTTTAGACGATCTTGAAGCACTTCTATTACTCCCAGATGTGATGAGTTTTTGTCTTCGTTGGATTCCGGAGTATCTTTTGGTGTAGCGTCCGCATTTTTGTGCGGCGTTCTATCCTCTAGATCTGAATCATGGTCGTTGTCATGGTCATCCGCCATAATGATGGAATGACTTCCAGGTTCCCCAGCAACGGCGCCAATATTCCGAGGGTTACCTGAAACTGTAGGCAAATCTCGGATGAGATCTTCTGTACTGGACGGAGATGACGTGTCTGGCTGGCTGATGACGGCCGGAGCTGTTGTGTCCGACTTGTTGGACTGGCTTCACTTCTGATCCGTGGTCACCGGAGGGTGGGGGGTACCTGCAAGAGACTCCAATGCTTAAGTTAGCATGGGTATTAAGCAGGTTTATTGTAGAATCAGAGTATGAGTTATACCTGGGTGCTCCAGTGTATTTATAGTGGTTGTAGAGTGACCTTTCTAGATAAGATAAGTTAGTTATCTTATCTTATCTTTATCTTTGAGTTGAGGTCAGCTTATCCTCAAGGGAACCGCCTTTATCTCTATAGGCTTGGATTACCTTTGGATTAGGTCGGATAGCCTGACCTGAAGAGGTTGGTCGCTTTGTTACTGAACATCCCGGGTCAGATAGCTCGACCCAGGGTGTGAATAGTCACTGAAGTTGGTCGCTCCCAATTCATTACTGCTTCCACCTTAGCAGGATCCATAGCTATTCCCTACTTACTCACAACGTGACCGAGAAACTTCACCTCACTCTTCCAGAACTCGCATTTAGATAACTTAGCATATAACTTCCTGTCTCTCAGAATTTGCAGCATAATTCGCAAGTGATCAGCATGCTCCTCCTCAGTTTTAGAGTAAACAAGAATATCATTAATGAAGATAATGAAAAACTTGTCCAGGTACGGCCGGTAAATCCTGTTCATATAATCCATGAATACTGCCAGAGAATTAATTAACCCGAAAGACATCACCGTATACTCATAATGACCAAAACGTGTCCTGAAAACAGTTTTCGGAATATCTTCATCTCTAACCCTTATCTCTTTTAAACCTAACATCACTCCAAACCGATCCACCCTTCTAAGTTAACTAAACATAACTCCGTCTTAACCACTAATAGCCTTCGACCAGTCATCGACTTGGGCTTTACAATTATCAACGTGCGTCATACATTACGAATGAATATCACATATTAATGATATGCAAGGAAGTTCGAAATTCCACTGCTAGTTTATAGTTACCCCGAGTCTAAGAATTAGATTTCGCTGTATCCCAGCGTTTCCTATGTAGACTGTCTCGAGCCATATGCCCCGGCTTCCCACACTTGTAGCATTTATCTAGCCCGGCCCTATGTGGCTCGTCTAGAGTAGTCTCTCCAAAGCCTTCCTGTAGCATCACCCACTTCATGTAGTAATTTTCTGCGAATTGACTCTTCTTAACCAATTCAGTGAAATTTATTAACCTTTGCGGATACTGATAAACCACTATTTCATGGTTTATCTTGTGCTAATTTGTGTGGTTTTTATCAACTCTTTACTCACTTATTCATATGATTTGCATGATTTTACAATTCCTTCCTAATTTTGTGCTATGATTGAAAACATGCTTCTTTGGCCTTAATTTAGCTAATTTTAATTCTCTCTTATTACCATTCGATACCTTGATATGTGTGTTAAGTGATTTCAGGGTTTATAAGGTAGGAATGGCTTAGAGGATGGAAAGGAAGCATGCAAAAGTGGAAGGAATACAAAAAACTGAAGGAATTGCAAAGCTGTCCAGCCTGACCTCTTCGCATTTAATTGATCATAACTTGAGCTACAGAGGTCCAAATGAGGCGGTTCTAGTTGCGTTGGAAAGATAACATCTGGGGCTTCACAACAATATATAATTTGCCATAGTTTCTCTGAAGTTAGGTGATGCGCACGCGTCACACGCACGCATCGCATCTGCGAAAATCAGCGTTTCTGAATTCGTCCCTGGCAATTTCTGGTCTATTTTTGACCCAGTTCTCGGCCCAGAAAACACATATTAGAGGCTGCAGAGTGAAGGAATGCTAGACACTTCTCATAATTCACATAATTTTAGGTTTAGATATAGTTTTCTATAGAGAGAAAGGCTCTCTCCTCTCTCTAGGTTTTAGGATTTAGGATTTCTTCTTTTTATTTCTTCTCAATTCCAGGTTGAATGTGGCTTTAATTTAGTTTCTCTTCTACTTTTATTTGTTCTAGTATTCTAGTTTATTTGTTTTCTTTGTTGATTACTTTATGTTGCTATTTAGTTTATGAATTCTCATGTTTACTTTTATTTTCTATTTAATGCAATTTGAGGTATTTCAGATTTATGCTTGCTTTCTTCCATTTATGATATTAATACTTTCTTCTATTTTAGAGTAGGCCTCAACTTTACTTTGGGGTTGATTAATATTTTGATACCCTTGAGTTGGGAGACTCAAGAGTTAATTTGTGATTGGCTCTCTGGCCACTAACACTAATCCTTCCAAAGGGAGAGGATTAGGACTTGTGAATAGAAGTTGGCTCCCAACTTAACTTGCCTTTATTTAGTAAAGGATAACCAATTAGAGACAACAACCTATTACTATTAATCTTGAGAAATCCGACAAGGATAGAACTTCCAATTAATCTTCTCCTAGTCAAGGCTTTTTATTTATTTTAATTACATAAAACCTCTTGTTAATTTTCATTGCTTCAACTTATAATCATTTATGTGCCCATTGTCCAAACTCCAAATTTCTCAGAAAACTCATAACCAATAATAAATACACCTCCCTACAATTCCTTGAGAGACGGCCCGAGGTTTGAATACTTCGGTTATTATTTTTAAGGTTTGTTACTTGTGACAACTAATTTTTTGTACGAAAGGATTTTCTGTTAGTTTAGAAACTATAATTTCAACGAGGATTTATTTGTGAATTTCTTTACTAACAAAAATCCATTCGTCAAAATGGCGCCGTTGCCGGGGAATCGCAAACGTGTGCCTTATTATTGGTTATTGTAAATATTTGCTTTTTCATTTCTTTTTTAATGTTTCTAGTTTTAGGAGTTTATTTTCATTAATTTTTATTAGTTTTTATTTTCTTTAGCTACTATGAATTCTCACCCCTCTGGTTTCAAGTTTGGTTCCAATATTGTTGTAAGGAATGAAAGCTATAATGAGAATAGGCATCAAGGTTGGAAGAATCAAAGATGGGAGGAGCCACAAGGATTTGATCAACCCTCTTGGCAACAACCCCCTCCAATGCGCTATAACCAACAACTATTATATGATGCATACCAAGAAAATAGTTATGGTGGACCTTTTCGTGACAACCAACCTCCACCAAATTACTATGGTCAAGAGCCATTCCAGAGTGCATATCAAGATGATGAATATGGTGGATCCCCTTGTAGTTACCAACAAGCCCCACCATATGCTTATGAACCACCTCCTCAACATACCTTTGAACCACCATACTGACAAGCCCCTTATCCACCACACCAACCACTATATGAACCACACCCAGAACCACCACCTCAATCTTTACCATCTCCATATCCTTATCAAGAAGAACCACCTCCGTATTATGAGCCTTCTCTCCCAACAAATGAACCCTCCTATCCACCCCAACCTCCATTGGATAACAACACACTCATCTCTAACATCATTGGTCTCACCTCTACACTCCAAAATCTTATATCCCGCATGAACCAATCCTCTACCTCCAATATTCAACCATCAAGTTCTAGTGCACTTCCTTTTCAACCACATAATGATCTTTCTATCCCATCACCACCCTCCATGGAAGAGCACCCACATCCATCAATCCAAGATCAAGATGATCCCAATTATGCTATTAATATGGAACAAGAAAGAAGGAATCATCTTCACGAATCCATACTTAATAAGAAGCTAGAGGAGTCCATAAGGATAGCGGTTGGAGAGACCCTTGAAGTCGAAGGAGTGGTTGAAGAATTAGTGAAGGGAGACATCAAAGAGGAGTCTGATTTTGTCTTAGAGCAAGAAGAGGCCCAAAATGTGGAGGTAGGAGAGACCCTCGAAGATGAAAGAGTAGTTAAAGGGAGTTGTCATGGAAAGGAAATCATCGAGGAGGAGTACAATTTTATACTAAAACAACTGGACAAAGCAGTAATTATTGAAGAGGAAGAAGTGGTTGCAGACTTAGGAGATGCGGAACCTCCATGGGAAACTCAAGTCATAGAGCCTCCTTCCAAGACGTTTGGATTTGATGTTGAGGAGGGTGTACAACCTCCAAAGCATATTATAGTTGAAGACTTTGAAGAGGTTGATCAAGAGATGGAGATTAAAGAAGAAGAGGCACGACCTCCCATGCCCTTGGTAAGCAATGAAGAAGCAACTAAATTGCAAGAAAGCTACTAAGAGGAAGAGGTTGGAATTGAAGAAGCTTGCAAAGAGGTGGAAGTTGTCAAGGAAGAGCACAAGGGACTGGAACTTGAAATCACCTTGCCAAAGTTGCTGGAGACCTCTTCCCCAAAGCCATTACCATCCAATACAACATTCAAGTGGGTAAAATACTTATCCTTAACCTTTACTTTCCCACTTGAATATGGGCTACTTGAAACAGATGGTCATCTTCGAGCTCTTTGTGGCTTTAAGAGTAAAAGGGAGATGGTTGGTGGTTGGCAACACAATCCTAGATTCATTGTGGTAGGAAGCTCACGGCTGAATTATCATGGGTGAAAGAATACTAAATTGTATGAGTCCAGGAAGCTGTTTGGATACCTTAGTGAGAATTCAGATTGCTTACCACCCGGATGGAATCACAATGGTGATCCACTTCAACACGGGTGTAGATACCAGATTTGGGATCCAGACATACATCAGGATCGACTTTGGAAGCTCAAAGCTTGTGAAGAACTCCCTTAAGGCTTGGAAATTTCACTTGAGAATAATGAAGAATATTGGAAGTTCAAGCACTGGTGGCAGTTTCAAGACGAGTTCAAGCATAAGCTGCCCTAATAAGGAGCTCACCAAATGTCCAACTTAAGGACTTTAATTAAAAGTGCTTGGTGGAAAACAACCCACCATGGTATAGTCGTTCCTTTTATTCGTAGTTTTATTTTATTTTATTCTTATTAGTGCCATTCATAATTTTTGCGTCAGCATCTGCATGCTGCATTCTGCATTTTTCATATTAAAAAAAAGGGGGCAAACCACGCGTGCGCGCAGGCCATGCATGGGCGTTGATTACAGTTTCGCTCCCCATCCAACGAATAGAAAGTTGTGATGGAATCGTGCGGCTGGTGTGCTCTGCGCACAATTCGACCCACGTGTACGCGTCTATAACGCGGTGCGTCATCTGCTACAAGTGAAATCCACGCGTACGCGTCAAGCACACGCACGCATGGATAGGGAAATCGGTGTAATAGCTTGTTGGACAGAAAGTTGTGCTGCCCCCACGCTGGAATTGTGCTAGAGGCACAAGGTCATCCACGCGTACGCGTCCCTGACGCGTGCGCGTCCCTGACGCGTGCGCCTCCCTGACGCGTGCGCCTCCCTGACGCGTGCGCGTCCTTTTGCTTCCAAGACCACCCATGCGTATGCGTGGGCGACGCGTACATATCGAACGGCGAATACAGTTCTTACGCGCACGCGTGCCTTACGCGTGCATGTCGCATCCCGAATTTTCATCCACTTCTCCTTTCTTCCTTCATTCTTCTTATTGCATTTAATTACTTTTCTTTCTTCAAAATTTTTTTCTCTTTCATGCTGTTTCATGGATTTTTATGTTGGTGTTGGAGCTTTATTTGGGTCTTATATTATTATTATTCTTGAGCTTGTGGATATCATCAATAGTGATTTGAAAATTAATATTAATTTTTGTGGATGCATGCATGTTTGGAATTCTTGCTTTCCCTAACTTATTTACATGCATACCAAGTGTTTGTGAAAAGCCCGTATGGCATTGTGAATTCTTAATTATTCTATCCTTCTACTCTAATGCCTGTTTTTCACAAAATCCTTCCAATATTTTATTAATTAAATATAATTGTCAATACAAACATTATTGTTAGTTTGTTACGGGTGATAATACATTTTGGCTTTTAATGCTTGATCTATGCTACTCATGCCTTTGCCAGCATACCAATAAACATCTTGCATTTAATTGCCTTAATATATCATGCTATATTTCCATTGATGTCCTAATTACATGGAGTCGCGACCATGTGTTAACGACATTCTTCTTTAACTTGGCATGATTATCACTCGTACTGCCCTCTTCCTTGCTCTATCCGTTTGAATTCATGCCCCTTTCTCTTCTCCCTTTTCAGGATGGCCATCAGGAAGGGTACAGAGAGAGCCTCTAACAAGCCTCCGGCGAGGAGAGGAACAAAAAGCACAAGCACCTTCAACAAATCAGCTACCCCTTCAGATACTTCAGAGGTTGCACCGGCTAGACCGGCAGGTAAAGCGAATAGAGCGCCGTAACAAGCACCAATTTACATACCTCAAGGAGCTGATTGTTGGAAACCACCCACCTGAGAAAGATCCAAAAACTCCAGACTCCACCTCACCTACCAGCACTGGGAGCCATGACGACCCCGGCTGTGGAGACGTTGTTACCAGCCCCCCTTTGCTCCTGACTGATGGCACCGAGGACGGTGCCAAGCTTTAAGTGTGGGGAGGTCGGTTAGTACCTGACTTCTAGAGGTAAGCTCTCTCTCTTAACACCAACATTTTAGTTTTTCTTTTGATTAAATAGAATAGATTGCATGATAATACTTGTTCGCATGTATGTTTGCTTGGTTAAAGTAATAAATTTCTTTTCAAGACTATATTTCATAATATTTCACTAATTTAAATTAAAACTTTTTTTTTATAAATTTGTTTGAAGACTGTAAATTGGAACATGAATTATAGCTAAGAACACACAACCTGTGAGATTTGAGCTTAATTACATGGTTACACTATTTAACCATAATATTTTATTCTTGTGTGTTTTCTTCTCTATGATTGTAATCTATATTTTGTTCCATTCTATATGTCCATTGCTTAGTGTATTTACATGCTTGCATATGATTGAGGCCATCATTTGTTATTAGCTCAATTACCCCAAATAGCCTACCATTTCAATTACCTTTGTTTGCCACTTTAAGCCTTTTAATGCCCATTTGTTCTGTATTTTACCACATCACTAGCTTTAAGCAGAAAAACAATTAATTATCCCATTGAATCTTTGGTTAGCTTAAGATAGAGATTGTGTGTCAACTAAGTGTGGGAAAACTGTGGAAAACCTGGGTTAATAGGGAATGTGTTATGTTTCTACTTTATTTAAATATTGGAAATTTGGGTGCATACTCACATGAGACCAGAAAAAAATTAAAAATTCATGTGCATTAATATGTTATATTTACTTTTATATTTTCAATCAAAAAAAAGATAAAAAGAAAAAAAAAGTATATATATAATATAAATAAATAAATAAGGGGACAAAATACCCCAGTGCTAAGTTTAATAAAAGATCAATGCACATGTGGTGAAATTAAAGAAAAATTTGGTACATGAGTATGGGAATTATACAAAAGTGGAAATATTGGGTAGCTAGGTATGATTTTAGAATTACATAGAGCGTGTGTGTGTGTTAGGTTAGAGCTTAGGTTAGTCAAAGATTCATATTATAGCTCACTTGGCCAAACATGCATCCTCACCTTTACCTTAGCCCCATTACAACCCTAAAAAGACCTCATGATGTTTGCATTGGTATACTAAATTATTGTTGATTGGTTAGATGAAGAACAAAGTTTTAGAAAGCATGACTAGAGAAGATTAGAGTGGACTACCCTATACACTTGAGAGATTAGAGTGCACATACACTACCAGTAAGGGTTCAATGCTTGATTCTATGTTCCCTGCTTTCATGAGCTATCTTCTTACAAGTTTACTTGTTTTTATTGTATGATTTGAATTAGTGGGATTTGATTTATATATTTCTTGAACAACTTGTTTACTTTTAAACAAGTAGACAGAATCATCTCAGCATATAGTTGCATTCATACATAGGTTGATTGCATTGCATTTCATGAGTCTTACTTTCTCCCATTCATCATTTTTATCTCCTTGAGCTTAGCATGAGGACATGCTAATGTTTAAGTGTGGGGATTTTGATAAACCACTATTTTATGGTTTATCTTGTGCTAATTTGAGTGGTTTTTATCAACTCTTTACTAACTTATTCATATGATTTGCATGATTTTACAATTCCTTCCTAATTTTGTGCTATGATTGAAAACATGCTTCTTTGGCCTTAATATAGCTAATTTTAATCCTCTCTTATTACCATTCGATGCCTTGATATGTGTGTTAAGTGATTTCAGGGTTTATAGGGCAGGAATGGCTTATAGGATGGAAAGGAAGCATGCAAAAGTGGAAGGAATACAAGAAATTGAAGGAATTGCAAAGCTGTCCAGCTTGACCTCTTTGCATTTAATCGATCATAACTTGAGCTACAGAAGTCCAAATGAGGCGGTTCTAGTTGCGTTGGAAAGATAACATCCGGAGCTTCACAACGATATATAACTTGTCATATTTTCCCTGAAGATAGGCGACGCGAACGCGTGCATCACGTGCACGCGTCGCATCTGCGAAAATCAGCGTTTCTGAATTTGTCCCCAGCGATTTCTGGGCTATTTTTGACCCAGTTCTCGGCCCAGAAAACACAGATTAGAGGCTGCAGAGTGGAGGAATAATAGACACTTCTCATAATTTACATAATTTTAGGTTTAGATGTAGTTTTCTAGAGAGAGAGGCTCTCTCCTCTCTCTAGGTTTTAGGATTTAGGATTTCTTCTTTTTATTTCTTCTCAATTCCAGGTTCAATGTTCCTTTAATTTAGTTTCTCTTCTACTCTTATTTGTTCTAGTATTCTAGTTTATTTGTTTCCTTTGTTGATTACTTTTTTTTGCTATTTAGTTTATGAATTCTCATGTTTAATTTGATTTTCTATTTAATGCAATTTGAGGTATTTCAGATTTATGCTTGCTTTCTTCCATTTATGATATTATAACTTTCTTCTATTTTAGAGTAGACCTCAACTTGACTTTGGGGTTGTGATGAGCTAATAATTTATACGCTTTTTGGCATTTTTTACATAGTTTTTAGTATAATTTAGTTAGTTTTTAGTATATTTTTATTAGTTTTTAAATAAAAATCACATTTCTGGACTTTACTATGAGTTTGTGTGTTTTTCTATGATTTCAGGTAATTTCTGGCTGAAATTGAGGGAATTGAGCAAAAATCAGATTCAGAGGTTGAAGAAGGACTGCAGATGTTGTTAGATTCTGACCTCCATGCACTCAAAGTGGATTTTCTGGAGCTACAGAACTCCAAATGGTGCGCTGTCAATTGTGTTGGAAAGTAGACATCCAGGGCTTTCCAGCAATATGTAATACTCTATACTTTGCCTGAGTTTAGATGATGCAAACTGGCATTCAACGCCAGTTCCATGTTGCATTCTGGAGTTAAACGCCAGAAATAGGTTGCAAAGTGCAGTTAAACTCCAGAAACAGGTTACAAAATGGCGTTCAACTCCAAGAGAAGCCTCAACACGTGTAAAGCTCAATGCTCAGCCCAAGCACACACCAACTGGGCCCCGGAAGTGGATTTCTGCATCATTTATTCATTTCTATAACCCTAGTAACTAGTTTAGTATAAATAGAACTTTTTATCATTGTATTCGAAATCTTGGTTACTCCAGTTCCCCTCTGGGGCTGAAACCAATGAACTCCATTATCACTTATGTATTTTCAATTGTAAAGTTTCCACATACCATAGATTAAGGTGTCGAGCTCTGCTGTTCCTCCTGAATTAATACAAAGTACTATCGTTTTTCTATTCAATTCAATCTTATTCCGATTCTAAGATATTCATTCGCACTTCAATATGAATGTGATGATCGTGACAGTCATCATCATTCCTAACCTATGAACGCGTGCCTGACAACCACTTTCGTTCCACCTTATATTGAATGAATATCTCTGAGATTCCTTAATCAGAGTCTTTGTGGTATAAGTTAGAATCCATGGACGGCCATTCTTGAGATCCGGAAAGTCTAAACTTTGTCTGTGGTATTCTGAGTAGGATCTGGGAAGGGATGGCTGCGACGAGCTTCAAACTCGCGAGTGTTGGGCGTAGTGATAGACGCAAAAGGATCAATGGATCCTATTCCAGTATGATCGAGAACCGACAGATAATTAGCCATGCAGTGACAGTGCATTGGACCATTTTCACCAATGAATTACATAAGTATGAATGATTGGATGAAGACAATAGGAAAACAGAGGTTCAAGAGGAACAAAAGTTTCTCTATACGCTTATCTGAAATTCTCACCAATGAATTACATAAGTATCTCTATCCTATTTTATATTTTAATTATATTTTAATTATCAAAACTCTATAATCAATTGAATCCGCCTGACTGAGATTTACAAGGTGACCATAGTTTGCTTCAAGCCGACAATCTCCGTAGGATCGACCCTTACTCACATAAGGTTTATTACTTGGACGACCCAGTGCACTTGCTAGTTAGTTGTGCGAAGTTGTGACAAAGAACTAAGATTATGAACGTGCGTATTAAGTTTTTAGCGCCGTTACCAAGGAATGAACCGTCACGATTTCTGCGCACCAAGTTTTTGGCGCCGTTGCCGGGGATTGTTCGAGTTTGGACAACTGACGGTTCATCTTGTTGCTTAGATTAGGTAATTTTATTTTAATTTTAAGCTTTTTATTTCTTATTTTCGAAAAATACAAAAAAAAATATTTCTTATAAAATCATAAAAACCAAAAAAATTTTATGTTTCTTGTTTGAGTCTAGTGTCAATTTTTAAGTTTGGTGTCAATTGCATTCTTTTATTTTTCTTAAAATTTTTTCGAAAATTCATGCATGATGTTCTTCATGATCTTCAAGTTGTTCTTGATAAGTCTTCTTGTTTGATCTTTAAAATTTCTTATTTTGTGTCTTTTCTTATTTTTCATATGCATTCTTGAATTCTTAGTGTCTAAATATTAAAAATTTCTATGTTTGGTGTCTTGCATGTTTTCTTTTATTAAAAATTTTTTCAAAAATACATACTTGATGTTCATCATGATCTTCAAAGTGTTCTTGGTGTTCATCTTTACACTCATAGTGTTCTTGCATGCATCATGTGTTTATTGTTTTTCTCTTTCATCATTAAAAATTCAAAAAAAAAATCTTTCCCTTTTTCTTCTCATCAAATTCGAAAATTTGAGTTGACTTTTTTAAAAAAATTTAAAATCTAGTTGTTTCTTATGAGTCAAATCAAATTTTCAATTTAAAAATTCTATCTTCTTCAAATCTTTTTCAAAAATCAAATCTTTTTCATTTTTCCTTTATAAATTTCAAAACTTTCAAAATTATTTTCAAAATCTTTTTCTTATTTTTATTTCATATTTTCGAAATTAATGCTAACAATTAATGTGATTGATTCAAAATTTTTAAGTTTGTTACTTGCCTAATAAGAAAGGTTCAATCTTTAAACTCTAGAATCATATCTTTTTAGTTTCTTGTTAGTCAAGTAATCAACTTTGATTTCGAAAATCAAATCTTTTCAAATTTCATTTTCAAATCTTTTTCATATTAAGTTTCAATCATATCTTTTTCAAAATCAATTTCAAAATCTTTTCGAACTTCTTATCTTTTCAAAATTAATTTTCAAATTTTTTTCAATTAATCACTTAACTTTTTGTTTGATTTTAAAAGTTTACTATTTCAATCATATCTTTTTCAAAACTACCTAACTAATTCTATCTCTAATTTTCGAAAATCACCTTCATATTTTTCAAAATTCCTTTTTAAATTAACTAATTGTTTTAAATTTAATTTAATTTGATTTAATTGTTCCTTTCTTAATTTTCAAATTTTTAATTTTAATTCTAATTTAAAAACAAAAATACTTTTATTTTATTTTATCTAATTTTCGAAAATTCTTCTCCCTCACCTCCTTTTATTTATTTATTTATTTATTTACTAACACTCCTCTTCATCTAAGAATTCGAACCTACTCCTCACCCTTGTGTTTGGATTCTCCATCTTCTATTCATATCTTCTTCTACTCACATAAAGGAATCTCTATCCTGTGACATAGAGGATTCCATATTTTCTTTTCTGTTTTCTTCTTTTTCATATGAGCAAGAGCAAGGATAAAAACATTCTTGTTGAAGCTGATCCGGAACCTGAAAGGACTCTGAAGAGGAAGCTAAGAGAAGCTAAAACACAACACTCTGAAGAGGACTTTACAGAAATTTTCGAAAAAGAAGGAGACATGGCCGAAAATAATAACAATGCAAGGAAGATGCTTGGTGACTTTACTGCACCTAATTCCAATTTACATGGAAGAAGCATCTCAATCCTTACCATTGGAGTAAACAATTTTGAGCTGAAATCTCAATTAGTTTCTCTGATGCAACAGAATTGCAAGTTTTATGGACTTCCATCAGAAGATCCTTTTCCGTTCTTAACTGAATTCTTGCAGATCTGTGATACTGTTAAGACGAATGGGGTTGATCCCGAGGTCTATAGGCTTATGCTTTTCCCATTTGCTGTAAGAGACAGAGCTAGAATATGGTTGGACTCTCAACCTGAAGACAGCCTGAACTCTTGGGATAAGCTGGTCACAGCTTTCTTAGCCAAGTTCTTTCGTCCTCAAAAGCTTAGCAAGCTTAGAGTGGATGTTCAAACCTTCAGACAAAAGGAAGGTGAATCCCTCTATGAAGCTTGGGAGAGATACAAGGAACTGACCAAAAAGTGTCCTTCTGACATGCTTTCAGAATGGACCATCTTGGATATATTCTATGATGGTCTATCTGAATTATCAAAGATATCATTGGACCATTCTACAGGTGGATCCATTCACCTAAAGAAAACGCCTGCAGAAGTTCAAGAACTCATTGACATGGTTGCAAATAACCAGTTCATGTACACTTCTGAAAGGAATCCTGTGAGTAATGGGACGCCTCAGAGGAAGGGAGTTCTTGAAATTGATACTCTGAATGCCATATTGGCTCAGAATAAAATATTGACTCAGTAAGTCAATATGATCTCTCAGAGTCTGAATGAATTGAAGGAATCATCCAACAGTACTAAAGAGGCATCCTCTGAAGAAGAAGCTTATGATCCTGAAAACCCTGCAATAGCAGAGGTGAATTACATGGGTTAACCCTATGGAAATACCTATAATCCCTTATGGAGAAATCATCCAAATTTCTCATGGAAGGATCAACAAAAGCCTCAACAAGGCTTTAATAATGGTGGAAGAAACAAGTTTAGCAATAGCAAGCCTTTTCCATCATCCACTCAGCAATAGACAGAGAATTCTGAGCAGAATCCATCTAACTTAGCAAATATAGCCTCTGATCTATCTAAAGCCACTTTAAGTTTCATGAATGAAACAAAGTCCTTCATTAGAAATTTGGAGGCATAAGTGGGCCAGCTGAGTAAAAGAGTCACTGAAACTCCTCCTAGTACTCTCCCAAGTAATACTGAAGAAAATCCAAAGAGAGAGTGCAAGGCCATTGATTTAACCATCATGGCCAAACTTACAAGGGAGGAGGAGGACGTGAATCCTAGTGAGGAAGACCTCCTGGGACGTCCAGTGACTTATAAGGAGTATCCCTCTGAGGAACCAAAGGTATCTGAGGCTCATCTAGAGACCATAGAGATTCTATTGAACCTCCTTCTGCCCTTCATGAGTTCTGATGAATATTCTTCCTCTGAAGATGATGAAGACATTACTGAAGAGCAAGTTGCTAAATACCTTGGTGCAATCATGAAGCTGAATGCCAAATTATTTAGTAATGAGACTTGGGAAGATGAACCCCCCTTGCTCACCAATGAACTAAATGCATTGGATAGGCAGAAATTACCTCAAAAGAAATAGGATGCTGGAGTCAGGAATAAACTTAATGCCACTCTCTGTAATGGAGAAACTTAGGATCTTTGAGGTGTAAGCTGCCAGAATCTCATTAGAAATGGCAGACAACTCAAGAAAATAGGCTTATGGACAAGTAGAGGACGTGTTAGTAAAGGTTGAAGGCCTTTACATCCCTGCTGATTTCATAATCCTAGACACTGGGAAGGATGAGGATGAATCCATCATCCTTGGAAGACCCTTCCTAGCCACAGCAAAAGCTGTGATCGATGTGGACAGAGGAGAATTGGTCCTTCAACTGAATGAGGACAACCTTGCGTTTAAGACTCAAGGATCTCCTTCTGTAACCATGGAGAGAAAGCATGAAAAGCTTCTCTCACTGTAGAGTCAACCAAAGCCCCCATAGTCAAACTCTAAGTTTGGTGTTGGGAGGCCACAACCAAACTCTATGTTTGGTGTTGAACCCCCACATTCAAACTCTAAGTTTGGTGTTGGGAGGTTCTAACCTTGCTCTGATTATCTGTGAGGCTCCATGAGAGCTCACTGTCAAGCTATTGACATTAAAGAAGCGCTTGTTGGGAGGCAACCCAATGTTATTTAATCATATCTATTGTATTTTCTTTTTGTTATTTTGAGTTTTATTAGGTTGATGATCATGTGAAGTCACAAAAACTACTAAAAAATCAAAAACAGAATGAAAAACAGCATTGAAAACAGCACACCCTGGAGGAGAGCAGTCTGGCGTTTAAACGCCAGAAACAAGCATCTGTCTGGCGTTTAACGCCAGAAACAAGCACCAAGCTGGCGTTTAACACCAGAAACAAGCATCTTCCTGGCATTAAATGCCAGAAACAGGCTACATTTAGGCGTTTAATGCCAGAAACAAGCAGCAGTCTGGCGTTAAACGCCAGGATTGCACAGCAAGGGCGTTGTACACGCCTAATTGGAGCAGGGATGTTAAGTCCTTGACCCCACTTGATCTGTGGACCCCACAGGATCCCCTCAGGATCTGTGTACCCCACAGGATCCCCACATCTTCTTCTCTCCTCTTCACACCTTTTCATAACTCTCTTCCCCAAATACCCTTCACCAATCACCTCAATCACTCTTTCCCATCACCTCTTCACCACTCACATCCATCCTCTCTTCCCCACAAACCCCACCTACCTTCAAAATTCAAACTATTTTCCCTTCCAAACCCAACCCTAATGGCCGAACCCTAACCCTCCCTACACTCCTATATAAACCCCTCATTCCTTCTTCATTTTCACACAACACAACCCTCTCTTCTTCCTCTTGGCCGAATACACCTTCTCCCTCTATCTCCTCTATTCTTCTTCTTCTTCTACTACTTTCTCTCTTCTTTTGCTCAGGGACGAGCAAAAATTTTAAGTTTGGTGTGGTAAAAGCATAGCTTTTTATTTTTCCATAACCATTTATGGCACCTAAGGCTAGAAAAACCTCTAGAAAGAGGAAAGGGAAGGCAATTGCTTCCACCCCTGAGTCATGGAAGATGGAGAGATTCATCTCAAAGGGCTATCAAGACCACTTCTATGAAGTTGTGTCCTAGAAGAAAGTGATCCCTGAGGTTCCTTTCAAGCTCAAAAAGAATGAGTATCCGGAGATCCGACTTGAGATCCAAAGAAGAGGTTGGGAAGCTCTCACCAACCCCATTCAACAAGTCAGGATCTTAATGGTTCAAGAGTTCTATGCAAACGCATGGATTACTAGGAACCATGATCAAAGTGTGAACCCGAATCCAAAGCATTGGCTCACCATGGTTCGGGGGAAATACTTAGATTTCAGTCCGGAAAATATAAGGCTAGCGTTCAACTTGCCAATGATGGAAGAAAATGCACGCCCCTACACTAGAAGGGTCAACTTTGATCAAAGGTTAGACCAAGTCCTTATAGACATATGTGAGGAAGGAGCTCAATGGAAAATTGACTCAAGAGGCAAGCCGGTTCAATTAAGAAGGCATGACCTCAAACCAGTGGCAAGGGGATAGCTAGAGTTCATTCAACGCTCAATGATTCCTACTAGTAACCGGTCTAAAGTTACTATAGACCGGGCCATCATGATCCATAGTGTCATGATTGGAGAGCAGGTGGAAGTTCATGAGATTATACCTCAAGAACTTTACAAGGTGGCTGACAAGTCCTCCACTTGGGCAAGGTTAGCCTTTCCTTACCTCATATGCCACTGATAAACCACTATTTTATGGTTTATATTGTGTTTAATTGTGTGGTTTTATCATGATCCTTACCCACTTATATCATTAAATTAGCATGAAATCATAATTCCTTCCTGAATTTATAACATGTTTGAAAACTGCTTCCTAGAGACTTTAATTATGTATTTTTAATTCTCCTTTATTCCATTCGATGCCGTGATCTGTGTGTTGAGTGTTTCAGACTTTATAGGGCATGAATGAGTTGGAGATTGGAAAGGAAGCTAGCAAAAATGGAAGGAACACAAGAATTTGAGGAGATAACCAGCGAGAAGTGACGCGGTCGCATGGCTCACGCGACTGCGCGAAAGAGAGCAAATCGCAGTGACGCGGCCACATGGCTCACGCGGCCGCGCGGATTCGAAAAGCTCAAGCGACGCGGTAGCGTGGACGACTTGAACGCGTGGCAAGGAAAAGCGCAAATGACGCGTCCACATGGATGACACGATCACGTGACATGTGCGATCTGCATAATCTGCAAAATTCGTTGGGGGCGATTTTGGACCTTATTTCGACCCAGTTTTTGGTCCGGAACAGCAGACTAGAGCTAGAGAATATGCAGAAATAAAACACAACATTCATTCTACACAGTTTTTAGTTTTAGATCTAGTTTTACTCCTTTAGGTTTTTTCTCTCTAGGTTTTAGAATTTTAATTTTTAATTGGTCTTAGCATTGGAACATTGAGAAGAGTTATTTCCTCATCAAGACTTCGTCATTCTAGTTCGTTCTCTTAACTTGGTTTTATTCTTCCATGTGATTTGCTTTGTTCAATTTTGTCATTTGAATACTTTCATGATTATTTAATACAAGGATTATTTCTTCCATTTTAATTTATTTTCCATTCCAATAATCATGTCTTCTTTTAATTCTCTTTCATATGTTATGGATTTATTATTTACAATGAGCGAGTAGTTTCTTCACATGATGGGGAGTTGATTGAAAGGAACTCTTGAGTTGGAAGGATTGAAAGAGAAATTGTAATTGGGTTGACTGTTGGATTGCTATCCAGTCACTAACACCAATCCCTTTGAACTAAGTGGGTTGCAACTCGTGAATAGATCCAGTATTCCAACTTGTTTGACTTTCCTTTACCTAGTAAAGGATAACTAAACAAAACAACTATTAATTATAAATTAATCTTGAAATCATTCCATCAATAATAGAGATTCCAACTAATCAACTCCTAGTCAAGGCTTTTATTCATATTATTTAAATTTTCTCAATTTAATTTTCCATCTACTTAACTCAACCTTTTGAAACATCTGATTAATAAAATAGCACTCTTTTCTGCAACTCGTTGGGAGACGACCTGGGACTCCAACTCCCAGTAATTTTTAATTTAAACTCTCTGTGACATATTTCTAAATTGACAGGCAGATTTTCGGTGAGTTAAGAACTATACTTGCAACGTAACTATTTTAATAATTTTTAATTCACCAACTTCTGTGTCTCATCAATTTTTGGCGCCATTGCCGGGGAGTTGCAATAGAGTGCTAAAGTTATTAATTAGAATTTATTTATTTGCATTTTATTTTATTTTGCTACTATGAGCTGGATGTTTCTTTCATCAAATGACGCGTTCACTTTCTGATCCGCGCTTGCTAATATTCGATCCTAAAATTGAAAGGACTATTTCACGAATAAGGCGAGATCAGCATCGGTTAGTCCACTCTGAGGGCGGATCTGAAAGTGAACTTGAGGAAGAAACCAGCCTCCGTTCTACTGATTCGGTTGTTTTACGTGCAGAAGACATGGCAGCTAGGAGAGTTACCATCCAGGAGGAAGGAGCCCCTGATTTTACAATGCAACCGTTTTAAGCGCATCATCCAGCGGTAGCTACAGATTTTGAAATAAAGACCGCACTGCTAAATTTGATGCCCAAGTTTCATGGCCTACCTGCTCAAGAGCCTATCAAGCACTTGAGAGATTTCCAGGCAGCCTGTTCTACTGTCAGGCGTGATGGTACTGATAAAACTTCAATTTTGCTAAAAGCTTTCCCATTTTCTCTCGAGGGAAAAGCAAGAGAGTGGTACTACACTCAACCTCTAGCAAATGTATCCAACTGGGATACACTCAGAAAGGAGTTTTTGGAGAAGTTCTTTCCATATGAGGTTACTGATAAGCTAAGGAAAGATATTTCCACAATTGTTCAGGATGACAATGAGACTCTCTTTGAATACTGGGAGCACTTCAATAATCTTCTGGAAGCATGCCCCCACCACATGATTGACAAGATAGTGTTACTTAGCTATATCACACAAGGCATGAGGCCCCAAGATAAGACCACATTGGAAAGTGCTAGCAATGGGTCTATGAAGAAGTACAAGACCTCTGATGAGGCTTGGCAATTGATCAGTGATTTAGCTGAATCTACTAGGAACCACAGGCAAAAGCAAGGCCGTTCAAAAGCCGTTGCAGAAGTATCCTCTAGCAGAGAGACTGCGGCTCTAGATCAGAGTATATGTGAGATGACCAACTTGCTGTAGCAGATGCAATTGAATCAACAACAAGATCAGCAATCTCAACCTCCCTCGCCACAGCAAAACCAACAATTAGTCCCGCAAAGAATTTGCGAAATCTGTGCTGATTATAGCCATTACACTGATGAATGCCCGCAGCTCCAACAAGAAGACAACACGGTGGCATCCACTCATAACTTCTATGACCGCCCCAACCAAGGGTACAATCAAAGTGGAAATAATAACCATGGATGGTAGGACAATTCTAACCAGAATTGGAGGGACAACAATAACAGAGGAGGCCGAGATAATCAGGGAAATCAGAGGTGGAATAATAACAACAACAGGCAGCAGAATCAACCTTACAGAGCACCTCACCTGAGGCAAAACCAAGGACCACAGAACAATCAACAGCAGACCTCTGAATTTACTCATTCTTCTCTATCTCCTAATGAAGAGCTACTACAATCTTTTGAGCGAAGACAACAGACCATGGAAAATAACATCATGAATAGTATTAATGCCAGTCTGAATGGTCTCACCTCTACTTTGCAAGCTCTTATGTCACAGATTGGATCAGCGCAAAATCCCAGTAACCAACCCTCAAGCTCCACTAGAATCCCCTCTCAACCATTACCCAATCCAAAGGGAGGCATTAATGCCATCACCCTAAGGTCTGGAACTACACTGCAGGAGAGGAATCAGGAGGAACCAAGCCCACCAGAAAATACCTCAGCTGAAGAGGTAGTAGAAATAGAAGATGTTGAAGAGGAAGAGGACATACAGGACATAGCTGAAGAAGAAATAGCTCAACCACAGGAGGAAGCACCAAAATGCGCAAACACCACAGAAAACACTACTCCTATTCTATTTCCACAACTTGCAAGGAAGCCCAGGAAGCAGCTGGAACTGACCCCAAAATGGTAGAAATATTCAAAAAGGTTGAGGTAACTGTTTCTCTTTTTGATGTTATTCAGCAGGTACCTAAATATGCAAAGTTTCTAAAAGACTTATGTATCCATAAAGACAAAATTAATGAATTAGAAACTATTCCTTTAGGTAGTTCTATATCTGCTTTAATGGGAGGATTACCTGAAAAATGTAGTGATCCAGGTCCTTGTATAGTTAGCTGTACTATTGGTGGTGTAGTAATTTATGATTGCATGTGTGATTTAGGAGCATGTGTCAGTATAATACCTTTGTCTATATATGATATTTTGAGGCTCCCTCCCTTAAAAAGGTCGGTAGCTCATTTTGTGTTAGCAGATAAAAGCATTATTATAGTGGCTGGAGTTGCTGAAGATGTTTTGGTGAACATTAAAGGGCTTACATTTCCCATTGATTTTAATATCTTGGAGATGCCCCATAATAATTCAGATAAGCCATCATCAATCCTACTTGGAAGACCATTCCTGAAGACATCAAAATTCAAATTGGATGCTTTTTCAGGAACATACTCCTTTGAAATAGATGGCCGCATAGTAATCTTCAATCTGAATGGAATCATTGACAACCCCCCAGAAGATCGTTCTATCTTCCAGTGTGATGTCATAGATGAAAGTGTAGCTGAAGTTCACAAGGAAGAGTTTGAAGAGAGGCACACTGGATAAGGTCCAAGTGTGGGGACCCTTTTAACTGACAATGAGGGCACTTCGCCATTTTCACAAGCCCCAGATAATCCAGAGCCTGCTCATGATCAGAAGTTAGAATTGAAACCCCTCCCTCCACATCTCAAATATGCTTATCTTGAAGAGGAGCAGAAGTTTCCAGTTATTATTGCAAGGGAATTGACTTCTCAACAAGAAGAGCAGTTACTTGATGTGCTGAGGAAGCATAAGAAGGCAATTGGGTGGAGCTTGGCAGACATAGTAGGCATCAACCCTCAAGTATGTGAGCACAAAATATTTTTAGAAGAGGGAGCAAGACGTGTCCGTCAACCCCAAAGAAGATTGAATCCCACCATCTTAGAAGTTGTCAAAAAGGAAGTGACCAGACTATTGGAAGCCGGTATCATATATCCCATTTCAGACAGTGAATGGGTAAGCCCAGTACAAGTGGTGCCCAAGAAGTCTGGAGTCACTACAGTGAAGAATGACCATGGAGAGCTCATAGCAACTAGAGTTCAGAATGCTTGGAGAGTCTGCATTGATTACAGGCGTCTCAACCAAGCTACCCGTAAGGATCACTACCTACTTCCATTCATTGATAAAATGCTGGATCGCCTGTCAGGTAAATCACATTATTGCTTTTTAGATGGTTACACAGGTTATTTCCAGATTCATATAGCTCCTGAGGATCAGGAAAAGACTACTTTTACATGTCCTTTTGGGACTTATGCTTACAAGAGAATGCCCTTTGGCTTGTGCAATGCACTAGCTACCTTCCAAAGGTGCATGATGAGTCTTTTTTCTGACCTTATTGAAGACTGTATAGAAGTTTTTATGGACGATTTTAGCGTTTATGGTGATTCTTTTAGCCTTTTCTTAGATGGATTATCTAGAGTATTAGATAGATGTGTTAATACAAACCTTGTATTAAATTTCGAAAAATGTCACTTTATAGTAAAACAAGGGATTGTATTAGGACCTGTGGTATCTAATAATGGCATTTCTGTAGACCCAGCAAAGGTGAATGTTATTTCTAGTTTACCTTACCCCTCTTCTGTGAGGGAAGTCCGTTCGTTCCTTGGCCATGCAGGTTTTTACAGGAGATTTATTAAGGACTTTAGTAAGGTCGCACTTCCCTTATCCAGATTACTGTAGAAGGATATTGAGTTCGAGTTCAGTGAGTTTGTAAACAAGTGTTTGATAAGCTGAAGACTGCTCTAACTCAAGCTCCAATTGTGAGAGGATCAGACTGGAGCCAGCCATTTGAAATCATGTGCGATGCTTCTAACCATACGGTAGGAGCAGCGCTGGCTCAGCGTGAAGGTAAGGATCCTTTCGTTATTGCTTATGCGTCTAAGACTTTAGACAATGCCCATTCCAACTATACTACTACTGAGAAAGAGCTTCTTGCTATTGTTTTTGCTCTGGATAAATTCCGAGCTTATTTACTTGGTACTAGAGTAGTAGTGTATTCGGACCATGCAGCTTTAAAGTATCTATTAGCTAAAAAGGAGTCCAAACCAAGACTAATACGTTGGATACTGCTGTTACAAGAATTTTATTTAGAAATAAAGGATAGGAGTGGTAATCAGAATTTAGTGGCAGACCACTTGAGTCGCCTTGAGCATATTAAGGATGATTCTACTCCTATAGATGATAATTTTCCTTTTGATAACCTGCAAGCAGTATCTGAGGTAGTCCCTTGGTATGCACCTGTTGCTAATTGTTTAGTTAGCTGCACATTTCCTCCAAATTTTTCTAAGCATTAAAGGGACAAGCTGAAAAGCGAGTCTAAATATTATATATAGGATGACCCATATTTATGAAGATGTGGCGCTGATCAAGTAATTAGACGTTGTGTGCCTCAATCAGAATTCCAGTCCATTTTAGAGGCCTGTCACTCATCTGAGAGTGGAGGACATTTTGGCCCTCAAAAAATAGCTAAAAAGATCTTAGACTGTGGATTCTGGTGGCCTACTCTTTTTAAAGACGCTACTGAGTTTTGTAAATCTTGTCTCCCATGCCAAAAATTTGGTAATATATCCAGGAGAGATGAGATGCCTCAACAAATTATGCTTTTCTGTGAAATTTTTAATGTTTGGGGCATTGACTTCATCGGTCCATTTCCAAATTCTAATGGATATTTTTATATATTGTTAGCTGTGGATTATGTTTCCAAATGGGTGGATGCAATTCCTACCCACACTGATGATGCTAACACTGTTGTTTCCTTTGTGAGAAACCATATTATATGTCGCTTCGGATCACCACGGGCAATCGTGAGCGATCAAGGCACCCATTTTTGTAACAGGAGACTGACAGGATTAATGAAGAAGCATGGGATAATTCATAAAGTTGCAACAGCTTACCATCCCCAAACTAATGGGCAAGCCGAGGTGTCAAATAGGGAAATTAAGCGTATCTTGCAAAAGATAGTAAAGCCTCATAGAAAAGACTGGAGCACCAGGCTATAAGATGCACTCTGGGCATATAGAACAGCATACAAGACACCCATTGGGATGAGTCCTTTCCGCTTGATTTATGGAAAAGCTTGTCATCTCCCAGTTGAAGTAGAACACAGAGCTTTTTGGGCAGTTAAGGAGTGCAACATGGAAATTGAGAAAGCCGGAGCTGAAAGGAAGTTGCAACTGCAGGAACTGGAGAGCCTTCGCCTAGAAGCTTATGAAAACTCTAGAATATACAAGGAAAAGATGAAGGATGTAGATGATCAAAACATCAAGAAGAAAGAGTTCCAACCTGGAGATTTAGTCCTCCTTTAGAAATCTCGACTAAGGCTCATGCCAGGTAAGTTGAGACCAAGATGGGAAGGTCCATACAGAGTAGAGAAGGCCGAACCGTACGGAGTTTATCACCTAAGCCATCCCTCAAGCTCTGAACTCATTAAGGTTAATGGACAACGCCTGAAGCTATACCATGGCGAGAAGATGCAGAGAAACAAGGAGCTTGAGATCTTCTTCTTGGAAGATCCCCACATAGCAGAAGATTGAGCTAGTGGAGCGTCCAACTTACGGACGTTAAAGCAAAGTGCTAGGTGGGAGACAACCCACCATGGTATGATCGTTCTTTTCTTTATTTTTCGTTTTTCCTATTCAATAACTCATCTCTTTCTTAGCACTTTCATGCATCTGCATTTACTTGTTTTTTTATTTTCAAAAAAAAAATAATTTTTCACTACGCAACGCGATCGCATCAGCGACGCGTCCGCGTCGTAAGGAGAGTAAAGAAAAATAAAGATGAACAGAAAGTTACGCAGGAGCAGGGCTGGAGGCGTGCCAATGGCACAAATCAATCCACGCGACCGCGTGCCCCACGCGGCCACGTGACCTGAGTTTTCGAAGTAAAAGGGTGCACAATGAAATATTGTGCGAGAGTGATGCTGGATTGGTGCTGGAAGCACAATCCTTATCACGCGACCGCGTCGCCGATGCGGCCACGTCATCCATTTTCTGACGCACACTCACGCGATCGCGTGACCCACGCGATCGCGCCGTCCCAATTTCGGCAAATAAATTAATTTGAATAGAGAGTTGTGCTGGTGCGAGGCTGCACTCGCGCCAGAAGCATAACATGGGTCACGCGACCGCGTGACCGACGCGATTGCGTCACCATACTTGAAGCGCATCCACGAGAACGCGTGCCCCACGCGGCCGCGTCGCATGCACCGCACAGCTCAACCTAAAATTGTCACATATCTTATCTTTCTCTCCTCCAAATCCTAATTTTTCTTTTCCTTCCTTATTTCTTCCTTCTCCCTTCTTCCTTCTATCTCACCTATCACCCTCTTTCTCTCTCACCTCCATTACCAAGGTTCTATTTTCTTCTTCCTTCTTCTCTTTTCTATCATTATTATTATTTTATATGTTATTTTCTTTTTCTTTTCTTTTTCTTTTCATTATTCATATTTTCCTTCTTCTTCTTTTCCTTTTTACATGGTGTTAGAAATTTATTTGAGTTATTATTCCTCATTATATGCTTGTGGATTGTTGCAATTTGTTTGACAATTATTATTTTTAAGGGATTACTTGCATGTTCACCTTCATACTTTCTATATCTTATTTACCATGCATGCCATGTGTTTGTGAAAAAGCCCATATAGCATTATGCACTTTTCTACATTACTTTACTCTACTATTCAATGCTTGCTTTTAAAAAATTCTCTTTACTATTGTTTTCATTGAATATAATTGTCAATACTAACATTTTGGCTTGTTACAACTGATGCTTGGTCTATGCTACTCATACCCTTTTCCGGCATGCCAATAAACACCTTGCATCCACTTATCTTTCGATGCACTGACTATTTTTCATTGTTGGCTTTTCACATGTACTCGAGAGCATGTGTTAATGTCAACTACATCCTAATGTGCATCCATCACCACTCTTCGTTCTCTTCCTTGCTATATATCTATTTGAATTTAATTTACTTTCTCCTCTCTTTTCAGGATGGCCACCAAGAAAGGAAAGGAGAAAGCAACTCCTAAACCCCCAGCAAGAAGAGGCACTAAAAGAGCATCAGTGGCAGAGCCGTCTTCAACCGCAGTCAAGCCCTCAACAAAAAGAGTTAAGAGGATAATAAAGGTTGATGACAAAGAGAAAGCCTTTCCAGCAAAGGAAACTGCGAGCTTTCCCAATCGCTACTGTGAGCAGATGTTCCCTATCCTGGCAGAAAGGAACTATAATAATGAATACCTTGTTATCTGATGCCAAGGCATCTTAGGCTAGTTTCACTAGCATTTTTCTGTTAGTTTTAGTTGTTTTATGCATTTTCTTGAGCTTAAAGTAACCAAGAATGGTTAAATGAATAACAAAGCAATGAACCATCCAAACAGTATGATTTTGATGCAAATTCCATGAGTTTTTAGTTATATTACTTGAATGCTATGAATGGAAGATTTCTCATGAAATTTTGCAAGACTTTGATGCAATTGTTTGGATGATTTCAGGGAAGAAGAGGCTAGGCAAGGAAGCAACAAAATCAATAAAGGATGCTTGAATATCACATGTGGAGTTTAAGTTCCAGTTTAAGCTTAAACTGGAACTTAAACTACCAAACCATATAATGCTGGAAATGGCGTTTAAGTTCCAGTTTAAGCCTAAACTGGAGCTTAAACGCCAGAATCATGAAGGCTAAGAAATGCTGGAACTGGCGTTTAACCTCCAGTTTAACCTTAAACTGGAAGTTAAACGCCAGAAGTAAGAAAGGCACCAGGAGCATTTCCACGTTTAAGCTCCAGTTTAAGGTTAAACTGGAGCTTAAACGTGTTCGACTATTTCTCTCCTCCAGGGTTGCTTTCTCATTTCCACGTTTAAGCTTCAGTTTAACCTTAAACTGAAGCTTAAACGTGTTCGACCCAATTGCTCCTCCAGGGTTGCTTTCTTCATTTCCACGTTTAAGCTTCAGTTTAACCTTAAACTGAAGCTTAAACGTGTTCAACATTTCACACTCCTGGGTTGCTTTCTTCCATTTCCACGTTTAAGTTTCAGTTTAACCTTAAACTAAAACTTAAACTTCAACTTAAACGCCACTTTTTGAAAGGATTTCTGGGCCAAATATATTGAAGTTTAAGTTAGCATTTGAGCACAAACATTAACTTAAACGTATTATGATATGAAACCCAATTGAATATCATGGTTTATGGGATTGGGCCTGAAGAATTGATGAGTCTGGAGCTTCAATTTGTTGAGTCTTGTGTCATTACTTGTTTATCACTAAGTTTGCTCAATGAATGTTACAGAATTGGATCACAGCCTCATCAGGATTATGGACCATAAACCCAAAGCAAAAGGAAATCAGGGAAAGGCCTCAAAGCCCAAGAAACACAACAGAAGCTCAATTTAGAAAGTGTATAAATAGGATAGAATTTAAGTTAGTTGGGGACTTTTTGGGACACGGGGAACTTTGGATCATTTTCTTTTAGTTTTGTAATTGAATTCAGAGCTATGACTCACTAAACCCCTTTCATTGGGTTAGGGAGCTCTATTGTAATTCAATGAATCAATAATAGTTTTATCTTCTTCTTCAATCTTTTCTCTTGAATTTTGTTAGAAAGCTTCTCGATCTAATTCCATTGGGTAGTTGTCTTGGGAAAGAAACTACCCATAATTGGAATCCTTCGGAACCTTGGGAAAGGAATGGAGGATTCATGCTAGAGAAGCTTTCCCACAGTGAATTGGATTGGGGTTTGGATGGATATTGTGACATGTAATCCTACGAAATTGTGGTTCATGAAACTGTGTGGTATAATCAGTGATCGAGCATCATCTCTTCTTATGAACATTTAAACCAAGGGATTGGGAATTTGTTTGTTTTTAGAGAGAATTGGTGAGCCAAGGGATTGGGATCCAATCATATAAGATTGCCAAGCAAAATTCAATGAATGCATTGGTTGAGGAAGGGATAAAAGTTGTTTTGATTCGGAGATCTCAATATCTCCTAACACCCAATGAACTCCCCATTTCTGATTTACCACTTTCTCTTTACATTCTGCAATTAAATTCATGCAATCACCCCCATCCCTTTTAATTTCAGCAATTTAGCTTCTCGCTCTTTAATTCATGCAATTTTACATTCCGTAATTCTCATCTAAATCTTGATTCCGCTCAACTAGAACATACTTCTAATCCGAATTGCTCACTCAACCAATCCTTGTGGGATTCGACCTCACTCTATTGTGAGTTTTTACTTGACGATAACCGGTGCACTTGCCGGAAGGAATTTTGCCGATCGTGCAATTTCCTAAATCGTAGCATATCAAGTTTATGCACATCATTATCCTCCCGTTCAATATTGCTACCTTTGTTGAGCCACAAATTGAACGAAGACAATGGGGTTTCCTACGGAGACAGCCAAGGCAGGTCAATCTTTCTTCGATAGTTGAGTTCTACTCTAACTTCTACATGCCAACCCTGCAGTCTATTTATGTCTGGCAGAAGCAAGTCCCCATTACAGAAACGGCCATTCAGCAAGCTCTAAGTCTTCCCCCTATTCCAGAAGGAATGGACGCCTTCCAACAAGCCGCACTTAAACGCCAGAGGTACCACTTTGACTGCGACTCTGTTCTCAGAGTTATCGCATTACCTGGCAGCCGTTGGATCTACGGATATCACCGTACCCGCCCTAAGGGAATCTTGGCTTCAGCACTTACCTTGGAGGCTCGCGTATGGGCACAGATCATGTCGTATTACGTCTTTCCGAGCACTCATGAATCCTCCTTCACTGCGGACATGGCTGTTCTACTATGGTGCATCCTTACAGACCAAGCTCTTAATCTCTCAAGACATATCCGGAATGCTATGGGACACGTACAAATTGCGGGCAACTTACCTTTCCCTGCCTTGGTCTCAGATCTTATCTCAGCAGCCGGAGTCTCCTACAGAGCTGGGGACACCAAAGCCGTGCTTCCACGGGATGATCAGTATGTCGCTAACGGGAAATACCTCAGACTTCCAGCAGCCACTACAAGCCTTCCTACTACTCTAGTTGAAGATAATCCTTCTTCAACACCACAAGTACCTACAACTGATGAATTGCTCCAGCAGATAATCAAGAGGATGGATCAGCAAGAACACAAAGCTAAGTTGAGAGAGCGCCGTAACAACCAAAGATTCAAACACCTCAGGGAGCTACTTAGAGGAGATTGCAAAGACTCAGACACCCCGGAATCCACTTTTTTTACTATCACAGGGAGCAATGATGGTCCCGATTGTGGAGATACTGCTACCAGCCCACCCCTGTTCCTGACAGACGGCACCGAGGACGGTGCAAAGCCTTAAGTGTGGGAAGGTCGATTAGTACCTGACTTCCGGAGGTAATTTCTCTTCTCTAGCACCAATAATTAGGATATTTTAGTTAGATTTTCTTTCTTCTATAGAATAGAATAAATTGCATAAGTTAGGATAGTTGCATGCATGTTCTACTTGATTGAAAAGACAATAAGTTTCTTTTAAGACTCTATCTTTGGAACAAAATTTCACTAATTTTTCAAAATTTTTATGATAAATTTGCTTGAGTTGTATTTGGAACATGACATTTGAGCTAAAGAACACACAACCTTAAGATTTGAGCCTTTATGTATGGTTACATTATTTAACAATAATTATTTCATTCTTGTGTGTTTACTTCTCTGGGTGTAATCTATATTTTGTTTTATCTTATATGTCCAATATTTATTATATTTGCATGCTTGCACATGATTGAGGCCATTATTTGTTTAAACTCACTTATCCAAATTAAGCCTACCCTTTTCAATTACCTTTGTTAACCACTTTGAGCCTTTAAATCCCGTTTGTTCTATATTTTACCACATTACTAACCTTAAGCTAAAAAACAATTGTATATCCCAAATTGAATCTTTGGTTAGCTTAAGATAGAATTGTGTGTGCTAGTTAAGTATGGGAAATCGTGGGAACAGAAGTTGTTAAGGGAATGTGTCATGAGAATTTAATGGGAATTTGGATACCTACTCATGTGAAACTATAAGAATTAAAAATCTATGTGCATTGATAAGCTATATTTCTTTCAATTTAAAAAAAAAATTTAAGGGGACAAAATTACCCCAATGTTAAATTCAGAACTCAAAGATCAACGCACATATGATAGAATCAAATACAAAGTTGATACATGAGTATGGATTGAAAAAGGGAATTCTGGGTAGCTAGGTATGAACTTCAAGATTACATTAAAAATGTATAGGTTGGGTTGAAGCTTGGGTTAATTAAAGATTCAATTTATCAGCTCACTTAACCATATGTATACCCCTACCTGTACCTTGGCCCCATTACAACCTTAAAAAGACCTCATGATGTTTGCATTGGTATATTAACTGTTGTTGATTGGTTAGGAGAAGAACAAAAGTTAGAAAGCATGATTAGAGAAGGATAGAGTGATTACCCTATACACTAGAAATTAGAGCGTACATTCATTATTAGTGAGGGTTCAATGCTTGAATTTTTATGTTCCCTGCTTTCATGAGCCATCTTCTTGCACTTTTATCTGTTTTATTGTATAATGATAGAATTAGTGGAATTTGATTTGTAATTGTTTTGAAGAGCTTATTTACTTTTGATCAAGTGGGCAAGAATCATATAGTTGCATTTATTTATATATATATAGGCTTGTATTGCATTTCATGAGTTTTTACATGTTCATACTTATTTCCTTATCTCCTTCAATTAAGCATGAGGACATGCTAATGTTTAAGTATGGGGAGGTTGATAAACCACTATTTTATGGTTTATATGGTGTTTAATTGTGTGGTTTTATCATGATCCTTACCCACTTATATCATTAAATTAGCATGAAATCATAATTCCTTCCTGAATTTATAACATGTTTGAAAACTGCTTCCTAGAGACTTTTATTATGTATTTTTAATTCTCCCTTATTCCATACGATGCCGTGATCTGTGTGTTGAGTGTTTCAAACTTTATAGGGCATGAATGAGTTGGAGATTGGAAAGGAAGCTAGCAAAAATGGAAGGAACACAAGAATTTGAGGAGATAACCAGCGAGAAGTGACGCGGTCGCATGGCTCACGCGACCGCACGAAATAGAGCAAATCGCAGTGACGCGGCCGCATAGCTCACGCGGTCGCGGGATTGGAAAAGCTCAAGCGACGCGGTAGCGTGGACGACGCGAACGCGTGGCAAGGAAAAGCGCGAATGACGCGTCCGCATGGATGACGCGATCGCGTGACATGTGCGATCTGCATAATCTGCAGAATTCGTTGGGGGCGATTTTGGACCTTATTTCGACCCAGTTTTCGGCCCGGAACAGCAGACTAGAGCCAGAGAATATGCAGAAACAAAAGACAACATTCATTCTACACAGTTTTCAGTTTTAGATCTAGTTTTACTCCTTTAGGTTTTTTCTCTCTAGGTTTTAGAATTTTAATTTTTAATTGGTCTTAGCATTGGAACATTGAGAAGAGTTATTTCCTCATCAAGACTTCGTCATTCTAGTTCGTTCTCTTAACTTAGTTTTATTCTTCCATGTTCTTTGATTTGTTCAATTTTGTCGTTGGAATACTTTCATGATTATTTAATACAAGGATTATTTCTTCCATTTTAATTTATTTTCCATTCCAATAATCATGTATTCTTTTAATTCTCTTTCATATGTTATGGATTAATTATTTACAATGAGCGAGTAGTTTCTTCACTTGATGGGGAGTTGATTGAAAGGAACTCTTGAGTTGGAAGGATTGAAAGAGAAATTGTAATTGGGTTGACTGTTTGATTGCTATCCAGTCACTAACACCAATCCCTTTGAACTAAGTGGGTTGCAACTCGTGAATAGATCCAACATTCCAACTTGTTTGACTTTCCTTTACCTAGTAAAGGATAACTAAGCAAAACAACTATTAATTATAAATTAATCTTGAAATCATTCCATCAATAATAGAGATTCCAACTAATCAACTCCCAGTCAAGGCTTTTATTCATATTATTTAAATTTTCTCAATTTAATTTTCCATCTACTTAACTCAACCTTTTGAAACATCTGATTAATAAAATAGCACACTTTTCTACAACTCGTTGGGAGACGACTTGGGACTCCAACTCCCAGTAATTTTTAATTTAAACTCTCTGTGACATATTTCTAAATTGACAGGCAGATTTTCAGTGAGTTAAGAACTATACTTGCAACGTAACTATTTTAATAATTTTTAATTCACCAACTTCTGTGTCTCATCAGCCACCTCTGCAATTTGGCTGGAATTGACATAGAGGGAGACATCCTCATTGAAGAGGACAAGCCCATCACTAAGAAAAGGATGGAGCAGATAATAGATCATGGACCTCAACATGAGCATGAGGAAATTCCTCACCATGAAATACTTGAGATACCTCAAGGGATGCACTTTCCTCCACAAAACTATTGGGAGCAAATCAACACTTCCCTAGGAGAATTAAGCTCCAACATGGGACAACTAAGGATGGAGCACCAAGAGCATTCCATCATCCTCCATGAAATTAGAGAAGATCAAAGAGCTATGAGGGAGGAGCAACAAAGACAAGGATAAGACATAGAGGAACTCAAAAGCACCATTGGTTCTTCAAAAAGAGGAAGACGCCACCCTCACTAAGGTGGACTCATTCCTTAATCTCCTTGTCTATTTATTTTACTGCTTTTCGATTTTTGAGCTTTATGTTTTATTTATGTTTGTGTCTTTACTAGATGATCACTAGTGTCTAAGTGTCTATGCCTTTAAGTTATGAATGTCCTATGAATCCATCACCTCTCCTAAATGAAAAAATGCTCTAAAAAACAAAAGAACAAGAAGTACATGGTTTCGAATTCATCCTTGAAACTAGTTTAATTATTTTGATGTGGTGACAATATTTTTTGTTTTCTGAATGAATGCTTGAACAGTGCATATGTCTTTCGATATTGTGGTTTATGAATGTTAAATATGTTGGCTCTTGAAGAATAAGGAAAAAGGAGAAATGTTATTTGATGATCTAAAAAATCATAAAAATGATTCTTGAAGCAAGAAAAAGTAGTGAATACAAAAGCTTGCGAAAAAAAAAAAGAAAAAAAATGGCGAAAAAAAAGAGAGAAAGAAAAAGAAAAAGCAAGCAGAAAAAGCCAAAAGCTCTTTAAACCAAAAGGCAAGAGCAAAAAGCTAATAGCCCTTAAAACCAAAAGGCAAGGGTAAATAAAAAGGATCCAAGGCTTTGAGCATCAGTGGATAGGAGGGCCTAAAGGAATAAAATCCTGGCCTGAGCGGCTAAACCAAGCTGTCCCTAACCATGTGCTTGTGGCGTGAAGGTGTCAAGTGAAAACTTGAGACTGTGCTTAAGAACCCTGGACACCTCTAATTGGGAACTTTAGCAAAGCTGAGTCACAATCTGAAAAGGTTCAGCCAATTAAGTGTCTATGGCATTTATGTATCCAGTGGTAATACTGGAAAACAAAGTGCTTAGGGCCACGGCCAAGACTCATAAAGTAGCTGTGTTCAAGAATCAACATACTGAACTAGGAGAATCAATAACACTATCTGAACTCTGAGTTCCTATAAATGCCAATCATTCTGAACTTCAATGGATAAAGTGAGATGCCAAAACTATTCAAGAGGCAAAAAGCTACAAGTCCCGCTCATTTGATAGGAGCTAAGTTTTATTGATATTTTGGAATTTATAGTATATTCTCTTCTTTTTATGATTTTCAGTTGCTTGGGGACAAGCGATAATTTAAGTTTGGTGTTGTGATGAGCGGATAATTTATACGCTTTTTGGCATTGTTTTTACATAGTTTTTAGTATATTTTTATTAGTTTTTAAATAAAAATCACATTTCTGGATTTTACTATGAGTTTTTGTGTTTTTCTGTGATTTCAGGTAATTTCTGGCAGAAATTGAGGGACTTGAGCAAAAATCAGATTCAGAGGTTGAAGAAGGACTGCAGATGCTGTTGGATTCTGACCTCCCTAAACTCAAAGTTGATTTTCTGGAGCTACAGAACTTCAAATGGCGCGTTCTCAATTGCGTTGGAAAGTAGACATTCAGGGCTTTCCATCAATATATAATAGTCCATACTTTGCCCGCGTTTAGATGACACAAACTGGCGTTCAACGCCAGTTCCATGTTGCATTCTGGAGTTAAACGCCAGAAACAGGTTGCAAAGTGGAGTTAAACGCCAGAAACAGGTTGCAAACTGGCGTTCAACTCCAAGAGAAGCCTCTACACGTGTAAAGCTCAATGCTCAGCCCAAGCACACACCAAGTGGTCCCTGGAAGTGGATTTCTGCATCATTTACTCATTTCTGTAACCCTAGTAACTAGTTTAGTATAAATAGAACTTTTTATCATTGTATTCGAAGTCTTGGTTACTCCGGTTCCCCTCTGGGGTAGAAACCAATGAACTCCATTATCACTTTTGTATTTTCAATAGTATAGTTTCTACACACCATATATTAAGGTGTGGAGCTCTGCTGTTCCTCATGAATTAATACAAAGTACTATCATTTTTCTATTCAATTCAAGCTTATTCCGATTCTAAGATATTCATTCGTACTTCAATATGAATGTAATGATCGTGACAGTCATCATCATTCCCAACCTATGAATGCGTGCCTGACAACCACTTTCGTTCCACCTTAGATTGAATGAATATCTCTGAGATTCCTTAATCAGAGTCCTCGTGGTATAAGTTAGAATCCATGGACGGCCATTCTTGAGATCCGGAAAGTCTAAACCTTGTCTGTGGTATTCTGAGTAGGATCTGGGAAGGGATGGCTGCGACGAGCTTCAAACTCGCGAGTGCTGGGCGTAGTGACAGACGCAAAAGGATCAATTGATCCTATTCCAGTATGATCGAGAACCGACAGATGATTAGCCATGCAGTGACAGCGCATTGGACCATTTTCACTGAGAGGACAGGATGTAGCCATTGACAACAGTGATGCCTAACATACAGCTTGCCATAGAAAGGAGTATGAATGATTGGATGAAGACAATAGGAAACCAGAGGTTCAGGAGGAAAAAAAGCATCTCTATACGCTTATCTGAAATTCTCACCAATGAATTACATAAGTATCTCTATCCTATTTTATATTTTAATTATATTTTAATTATCAAAACTCTATAATCAATTGAATCCGCCTGACTGAGATTTACAAGGGGACCATAGTTTGCTTCAAGCCGACAATCTCCGTGGGATCGACCCTTACTCACGTAAGGTTTATTACTTGGACGACCCAGTGCACTTGCTGGTTAGTTGTGTGAAGTTGTGACAAAGAACTAAGATTATGAACGTGCATATTAAGTTTTTAGCGCCGTTACCAAGGAATGAACCGTCACAATTTCTACACACCAGGTTGATTAATATTTGGAGACCCTTGAAGGGAGACTCAAGAGTTAATTTGTGATTGGCTCTCTGGCCACTAACACTAATCCTTCCCAAGGGAGAGGATTAGGACTTGTGAATAGAAGTTGGCTCCCAACCTAACTTTCCTTTATTTAGTAAAGGATAACCAAATAGAGACAACAACCTATTACTATTAATCTTGAGAAATCCGACAAGGATAGAGCTTCCAATTAATCTTCTCCTAGTCAAAACTTTTTATTTATTTTAATTACATAAAACCTCTTGTTAACTTTCATGGCTTCAACTTATAATCATTTATGTGCCCATTGCCCAAACTCCAAATTTCCTAGAAAACTCATAACCAATAATAAATACACCTCCCTGCAATTTCTTGAGAGACGACCCGAGGTTTGAATACTTCGGTTATTATTTTTAAGGTTTGTTACTTGTGACAACTAATTTTTGTACAAAAGGATTTTCTGTTGGTTTAGAAACTATACTTTCAACGAGGATTTATCTGTGAATTTCTTTACTAGCAAAAATCTATTCGTCAGATACACATAGTTAAAGATGTTTCTCCTAAGTCCTTTCTCATACTGAGCACACTTACACTCCTCATAGTCAGTTGGATTTCCCTGACAAACTTTTGAGAGACGGCACAGGTTGTCGAATTCACGGGTATAGTCAGCAACAGAGATATTCTTTTGCTTCAGCTGCATTAACTCCAACTCCTTTGTAGTGCAAAGTCCATGCAAGAAATATTTTTCGTAAAATTTTGTCTTGAATCTATTCCAAGGGACATCTGTTAACTCTATCTGCAAAGTATGACATAACTCCTGCCACCAATTCTGAGCATCTCCCTCCAACATGTGGGGCACTATTTCTACTGACTATACTTTAAGAACGTGCTGAGTGTACAAAAACCTCTCCACATCTAGAAACCACCGATCAGCCTCCAACGCATTGGTATTTCCATTAAACTGAGGTGGACCACTCTTGAGGAAATCAGTAAGGGTCATAGACCTATAGTATTAATCTACATTGCTTGTATCAGCACCCGAGGTTCCATCTCGAGGTTCTTGCATCGGTTCGGTCCTAAGATTTTCCCTCTGGGCACCTTACTCGGATCCGCGACAAGACGTTTGGTCCCTATTCACACCAAACAATTGATATTTAAGGTGATCAGTCTCAATATCTCAAGTTTAATGCTTTAAAGTCCCAAATGCATGCTCACGAACATGTATGCTACACATACCAATCGGATATCCTAGGTAGCACATAGTCACACACAGAGTATGCGCAGAAGCATAATCAGTCCGCCTCCCAGGCTCTGCAGGAACGAACTGCTCTGATACCATAATGTAACACCCTACCACACAGAGCTTTACACCTAGGATGTAAAACAAAGGTGGCGAGGTGCTACGACTTCTAAAATTAAAATACATACATATAATAGCAGAAAGAATATAATAAACTAGGAGCCTTGAAAAATGGATAAAACAAAATTGCGAAATGAAAAGCGCAACGCTCCGGAAACGGAGTAACTTGCGTGTGAAGAAAACTATAAGTATCAAACATAAGATAATAAAAGTAGGAATAGAGAGCCAAGGATACAAAATAACAAGCTCCTAACTCAGCCCGCGAAGTCAAGGCTGGCCAGAAAATATTTGCACATATAAATATACATATCCAAAACCCAAATGTACATAAACAAAATCTTGTTTCTCCATATACCTCTAAGGGATCAAAAAGAACAAGTTATGTGGAGAGAAAGCTAAGTACATATATATACATCACTGTACAATAAAATAGCCGAATAACCACTTCATTTCAGGAGTCTCGATGCCTAACGAGATGCCTCTCGATTTGTATCTGAAAAACAACAACATAGTATGGGGTGAGAACCAAAGGTTCTCAGTATGGTAAAGGTGCCACACACATAATATATAAGGTCCTGGGAATGCCAGAGGCAATCCTAGAACGCCGACACTCAGATTATAGAGCTTAAAGTATTAAACAGAAGTCATAAAAGGTGGTTTACTAAGAGTATCTAAACCTAACTTAACTTAATCCTAAATCTAAGTCCCGTACTGTCATTCCTCCATACCTCCATCTCCGTCAGCATATCACAGACAAATAAACAGATAAAGGCAAGCACAAGAAGGTTACAAGTGCTGCAGGTAACAAATATACATTTAACATGGCAAGTACACTTAGGCACACCTAGTTAATGCACAAACAAGTAATTCAAGTAGTATGCATATGATGCATGCCTGTCCTATGGCTGATGAGGCTCATCTGTCGGTTATCCAACCAACCCGACAAGTTCGAAAACCTTAGACTGTCTCTTGACGTGCATCCCCAAGAGTCTATGCATAGCTTTTTCTCAAATAATCAATATTACTCAATGGGGTTTAACATTCCCAGGAATTTGTAAGTGCCTGGTCACCCTTACGTAGTAGGGTTAACAGAGTATCAAATTTTTAACCTAGTACACGTGGTGGCAAGCCACGGTACTTTATCTAGGGAATCTCGTATCTCAGATCATTTAATCATTCAAGCCAAGTATCATACATAATCATTCATTTGAATAATCCAGCCAAGTATCATATATGATCATCTGTAATATTTCATAATCAGTTCATCACTTTTCCGCTTTACTTTACCTTCAAGTTATCCCCATCTCCTAACTTCATCTGATTATTAGGTTTAATACTACTATTTATGACTAAAGGATTAAAAATAGAGGTTTAGAAGTTTGAAATAGGTTTTAAAACTTCAAAAATCATGTTTGCTAGAACAGGGGCCATGCGTACGCGTGGCTCACGAGTGCGCATGGGAGTGTAAATGCAGCTCACGCGCGCGTCCCCTTATCATGCGTACGCGTAGGTGAAAACTCCATGTCACCTGTGCGCGTGGATCACGCGTACGCGTGGACATGCTTGTTAGCTCCTTACGCGTACGCATAGGACCAGTCGTGTACGCATCGCCAAAAACCCATGCCACTCGTACGCGTGGAAGCACGTTCTTTAAAAAAACAGAATCAGTAACAAAGCTGCAGAATTGCAAAAAAAGCAGTTTTGAGGTATGATATTCAAACACCTGTAACGTCTTCGATTTAAAATATTTTTTACCTGTTCTTGGAATGGCATAAACATCACAAACTCAATTTTCATTTTAAAACAAGTTGGTGACAAATTGAGGGTCCGGAAGCTAAGTTATAGCCCACCGAAGTTCGGCCCAAAAACCAACTTTTAAAAATTCTTTAAACCTCATGTTCATTCAAAGTTTCCATTCCATTCATTATTAAACCTGTCAATACCAATACAATTGCCAGCAACAAACCTCAACAAAACTCTACACCCTTCCATTAACCACCATTCAATAACACTAGACAATTTCATTTTTCAACAACTCCATCATGCTTTCATTCAATATTCTTGTAAACATATAATCAACAACTCAACCATATTTTTTTCTAGCATCAACATAAATAACAATCTCCACCACATAATCAAATCACCAATTATCCAACAAGCACCAACCAAAAATGTTCATCAACAAATTACTAAACATTCAATATTCACCTACATTCCAACTTATCCTATGGTCATCTAGCCTAAGTTTTCACATAACATTATATATTAAATACAAGAAATCTAAACCATACCGTGGTTAATTTTCCTCGTAGTGATCAAGGCAACTTAATTAAAACCAAGACAGCCCCTCAAAAGCTCAATAAACTCTAGTATCAGCTTCCTCCAAGTTCCGATATTCACAATTTCAAGCTCTAATTATTTATTCACAACCTAATACACATTTATAACACATATATATCCAATTTAATACTCAAAACATAAACTTAGTAATTTAATTCGAATTTATGGTATCCTTACATTACCCAAGCTTCATATAAGCAAGAGTGAACGTTTTCCTCAAGTTAATTGGATCCTGAAACATCAAAAAGCAAAGAAACACTATAAGAAAATAAGCTTTCTGCCACGCTTTTAAAGCGTGCCGAAAAGTGCTAAAAAGCGTGCCGATAGCTTTTCACCACACTTTTTGAGCTATCGGCACGCTTTTGAAAGGGTCACGTCCGCCAGCGTGCCGATTGCTCTATCGCCACGCTTTTGTGAATCTATCGGCACGCTTTTTTTTCGACCACGCTTTCAACTCTTGCCACGCTTAAAAGCGTGGCCATAGGTGTTAATCTATCGGTACGCTATAAAAACGTACCGAAAAGTTCACATAACGCCACACTTTTCGAGCGTGCCAACAAAGTTAGTTTTGGCTACGCTTTGAAAGCGTGCCGATAGAGCACATACAGCCACGCTTTTAAAAGTGTAGCTTTCCCACTAAAGCCTTTTGCCACGCTTTCAAAGCGTGGCCTATTCCTTTGTCAAATTAAAAAAAAAAGAGAAAATTAGAATGCATAATAATAATTAAAAAAATTACAGTTCTATAATAATAATTAAAAAGATAAAATTACAAGGCGTAAGAATTGATTTTTTATTAATTTACATGAATTATTTACATGCTATAATAATAATTTAAATTAAAACTGAAATGTTCCCAAATATATGAAGGATGGAAAACCAAAAAGTGATATACATCAGAACTATGATTAACAAAAAGTTGATGTAGGAAGAACTCCTGCTACCATTTGCTTTAAAACTCTTCGTCTTCACTGGCCGCAGCTTCTTTCTTATCATATTTTTCATCAGCCCTCTTCATGCTCTCCTTCTCCTTCTCCCTTTTCTCCTCCTGCTTCAGCAGCATTATAACTTTCCATAGCTTTCTCATATTCTGCTTTAAGCTTAGCAACTTTATCGGAATAAGGCTTCTTCTCCTGAACCACACATCAAGACACTTGAATCAACATCACATTGACAAACACATCATAAGAGAAAGATAAGCTTTATAGACTTGCACATTATATATTGTACCTTTATTATTTACTATTTCAATTTTCATTTCCACATGCAGAAAATAGAATTTTAAAAATTACCATTAGTTACATTCAAAACACCAGCAGCACTTGTGTTAAGTACTGGTTGCAGAAGAGGTCCAATCACCATTGCTTGGTTAATTGTTTTTTTTTTTTTTTTTGAAAATTTCCAAGCAGCATCTTTAGCCAATGTCTTTGAAAGCACATACCAGTACCATGACTAAAAAAAAAGGAAAATGGGAAACAAAATTGGTGGTACCAAAGTCTCAAATTTACAAGGGATTGAGCTTATTCATATGAATTAAAATTAAATCAGCAACACATAAAGCTAATTCCACTCCTACTAATTTGGTCTAATTAGGCGAATATGATAACAATTGTAGGGACATGGCACATATCTTCGACTCCTTACAAAGTCAACCCATAAACACTTCACTCCTAAAATAATCTAATGTGAAACGTCTAGAATTAACACCTAGTATTTCTCCAGCAAACAAATTAATCCATAGAATTAAGAGCTATATAGTTATATATACTACAAACAAGCCAATCACAACTTTTTCTCAATCAGATAAGAATTACTAAGATTAAATTTAATCACAAAATAGTAGTGTGAGTCACATATTGAAACAATTACAATTCGGTATTAATAGTGTCTAATGAAAAATTCAATTACTAGGTGGAGTAATCATTATTAAGATGGTACCTTTCGCTACCTAACTTTTCATAATATACCATCAGAAATCAATGCTGCCAGACCCCAAATCTCATCTGGTTCAAGCCACCGTTAGCGTTTATGAGGATATAGCCGTTGGTCTTTGAGATAGGAGGGTACTTGAGTCATACTCTTATGATTTCTTGGTAGTTCTATGCATTGAGTGAAATTGTCACTGTTGGGTTTAGACCAGATGCCTGACTCCTGAATGAAAATACAAACTTTATAAATGAAAAAGAATAGACATCTCTAAACACAACATATACTACAGAGGGGATTTAAGACTTACTTCGGCCATGGCAATCTCGCTACCAATTACTCCTGTGTCTACCATCTTTAGAGTTCGTTCAGCATCACCTTCTCCATCCCTATAACCATAATCAATGGAGCTTTGGTCCATTATTAATCTAGAAACAGAGCCAGATAGTTCCTGATAAAAGGGTAAAATAATTTGCTTAGTAATATAACTTATCCAAACACCACACCATCCTCAGATGGATAAAAATTGAAGTGATTTAAGAAGACTCAAATCAGATCATGAACTATCAACTATATAGTTCTTAATAAAAGCAGGGATAAACAAGCAACTCTAGCTAAGTCTAACTCTCATGAAACAAAAACAGCAGCAGAATAGGTTCTTAATAAAAGCAGGGATAAACAGGGAAACCATCAGGAATATTGGAGAAGCTTTAGCTATATGCTGAATGATCAATATAAGGTGTACAAAGAGGGAGGTTATGTGCCCCTAGCAGGTGAGGATAAAAATCTTACCATTAGTGACATGATGAGTTCCCATGGGGATGCATCTTGTTCAAAGGTGGTTCAGCAGCATCCTTCAAACACCTCATTTTTCATAAGTTAGATTATGCTTGCTACCTAGGTGGAGTAACAAATTAAATGAGATTAAAATAATGAAAGACTAGAGAAAATTCTGAAACAGAGTACTGCCAAACAGAATAGAGCATTAATGAGACCGAAACTTTCAAAACATGATATATTTTATATATGGAATCTTAAGAATAACCAAGAAAGATTAGACAACCAAAAGAAGACATGCAAGATCCAGGAAGTCAAGCCATAAGAATTGCAAGGAAGAACAGAAAGGTCAACCTCTTTAGTTACAAATAAGATTGACTAAACAGAAAAATCTAGAAACTAAAAACCACAGTGCATTAAAAGAATAATTTTTTTTTGTCAACCAGGAAATCTCGTATTATTGAGAGAAAGGTATTAGATGGAGAACTTCTTTCATTAATGCCACAGTAAACAAGAATATGTGAAGCAACAATTGTAGAAAATTAGAGCTGCAAAGCAGAAAAGAAAAAAGAAAAAAAGGGACATGCAATCCCATAATGTTAGCATTAGCAATTTAAAAGCTTTTAAAGAGAGAGCAGAGAATATATTCAAAAGACGAAGTATGCAAAGGAAAGCAACTGAATACATTAAACCAAAAAAAGAAGGGAAACAGAAGTGAGGATCAAGAAACAAACAAACAATATCTTCAAACCTAGGCAACAAATGTCAGAACAGAACAGAACGGAATAGAACTGAATTGTCATAATTATCAGACAAAGTCTTCCCTAAAGCAAAGAAATCCAGTGTTCAAATCACTAACATTTTAGTTAAAGCTTGCTTTAAGTCACAATCCATTTCCACTGCAACTAACCAAATTTCAGTTTTTATGAGACATTTTAAAGTAACAAAATAGTAAAAAAAAAATAGCTTAACAGAAATTACATTGGCTACAGCATACTTAAGCAGCAGTGATAGGCACTGCTCGAGCAAAGCACAAGCACAAGCTACGCTAAGAACCTTAGGCATTCAAGAGAGCTCACCTTCCTTATTACATTCAGGGTCTTCGGGAATCATCAATTCATTATTAGGGTCATCTGGTAAGTCTTGGAGCCTATCCTCAAACCAGCTTTGTATCTGAAATCTCCCCGAAAATAAAGGATTAATAAAGAAAGAAACGATATCAGAAACAAAAATTCATCAGCTAAGAAAATGTGTGAACCTCAGTCCATCTAACTGCAGGTTTCCCAGCATGGCCAGCAGAGCGGCTGCACTTACTTAAATAACAGAAGCAATTTATATTGTTGCAAAAAAATATACAATTGAATTGGTTTAGATCGATTTGTGATCTCTACTTTTTCTTTATTGAGAATTAGTTTGAGATTCTACTTCTATGTCATTCTCTCTTTCACTTTATATCTTTTTGGTGATTAATCTACTCTAACCAAGAGCACTCAATCATTATGAATGGGATCGAAGAATAACATGCCAAGGGATTAGAGGAGTTTTATGCCTACAACTACTCAAAGGATAATCTAAGTTTACACTACTTGAAACTTGCATCACCAAGCATGAAGGTTTTGAAAGCAGACTGAGAAACCAAAATGACGAGTTCAGTATATACAAGAGATACGTACTGATGTAGAAATTGTCTTCTTGCCATTGGTGAAAAGAATAAGGCATTTATAGTCAATTGCTTCACCAGCTGCGGCCATTTTATTCCTCACAGCTTTAGACTTACAAGGATGCTAAACGCACACCAAGAACATGAAAAGGAGGCATAATGAACTAAATTCAGTTTGCAGAAATATAAAACCAAAAACATTTGATCAACCAAGAAGCCAACACTAACACACACATACACACATCGTTTAAGTGTAACCCAAACAGAGCCCGTCTCGGTGCTGCGCTAGAACATGATGGTGAGTTCATTGAGAAACGGATCTAGCTGTAGAAGAACCTAGTAAAAAAAATCAAAATAGCAGGGGTTAGACTTCAAACAAACAGATGTTAATTCTTGAAAAATATTGCATATTCATCAAGATAACTTGCCGATTTTTCCAGCATATTCCGCATTCATTTTTTTTTTAAAGAATAACGATAACAAAAAATGAAGGGAGAAAATCTTTACCTTCACAACACCTCCAGTTTTTCTTCCAGCCAAGACATCCATTAGCATGGTTTTTCCAGCCCCGCTTACTCCAACCAATGTTGTCAACACTCCAGGCCTAAAAGCTCCAGTAACATTAACAAGCAGCTGCAGCCTTTCTTCTTGTATCCCTTGTTGTTTCAATTCCTGAAGAAATAATTGATATCTTTTAGCCTGCCAGAACAGAACCAAATGTCAAGTTTAGAAAAAAAAAACCCTAAACCAAATATCAGATTAGAACAAAAAATATAAATTTAGAAAAATCAGAAAAAAAAATGAAGAACCAAGAAAATCAAAACAAAAAATCAAATTCAAAAACAAATAATCAGATCAAGAAAAATTTTGACAGATAATTTACCACGGTGCTGCGAACGCTGAACGTGGCTGACGGAGGTGCGACGAGTGACGGAGATGGAGACGGCGGCGCGACGACTTCAGAGAGGGAGACGGCAACGCGGAGGGTGCTGAACCATGGAGGGAGGAGTGACGATTGAGGGTTTGCGAGTGAGAGTGAGCGTCGACGGAGGGTTTGCGATAGTGAGCGCCAAGGGAGGCCTTACCAGAGTGAGTCACCGCCGAAGGAGGGATACGTGTTTACAGGAGAGACGGAAGGAGCGCCGACGCAGGGAACACCGGCAGAGGTGGCACCTACGAAGGGGTTGCTAGAGAGGGTTGGAACGAGGTTGACCAACGAGTGTTATTGGGGGAGACAGTGAGGGCACCGGCGATGAGCTCTATGTTAGGTGAAGAGCGCCGCCGTCGTTAGGTGAAGAGCGCCGCCGCCGTTAGGGTTTTCGCTTTTAAGGCATTGTTTCAAAGAAGAGGAGGGTGTGTTTCGAAGAAAGGAAGAAGTGTTGTTAGGGGGTTTGTTGTGTAAACTGTTTGTTTCGAATTAAGAGGGGGTGGAATTTGTTTTTTTTTTTTTTTTTTGGAACTCTGTGGCCACGTTTATAAAGCGTGCCGAAAGGTTTAGAGGAAACGGCCACGCTTTCAAAATGTAACGATAACGAAACTATTTTGTCACGCTTCAAAAGCGTGCCAATTTCCCTCTATGGCCATGCTTTTTAAGCGTGACGATAAAATAGCGTGGCCAAATTTTAAATAAGTGGCCACCCTCATAAAAGCGTGCCGATTTCTCCCTATGGCCACGCTTTTTAAGCGTGGCAAAAAAAAGCATGGCCAAATCAACATCGATGAAACATGGCATTCTCTCTACTTCAACAATTCATCCACACCAAAATGATGAAAACTATATGAACATCATATCTATTCAACAAGAAGAGTAAAACTAGCATTCCTATGCAATCAATCAATCATCAAAAAATCAAAAAATTCACAAGAATTTAAGGTTACAAACAAAATGGTATACACAAGGAAGATCTTACCACGGTGGGGTGCCTCCCACCAAGCACTTTTCTTTAACGTCCTTAAGTTGGACGGTCCTTTGCTTAAGCTTCCTCTCTCCTTGGTGCATCCTCCAATAGGAACACCTCTAGATCTTTTGGGAGCTTATAGCCATGGTACTTCTTCACTCTATGTCCATTCACCTTGAAAGTTTCTTCACTCTTAGGATCAAACAACTCCACTACTCCATAGGGCTTTATCTCCTTCACCTTGAAAGGTCCTTCCCATCTAGAGCGGAGCTTGCCAGGCATGAATCGAAGCCTTGAGTTGTAGAGGAGGACCTCATCACCTTCTTGAAAGTCTTTCTTCCGGATGTGATGGTCATGAAATGCCTTAGTCTTTTCCTTGTAGATCCGAGCATTCAAATATGACTCGTTCCTCAAACACTCAAGTTCCTCAAACTGTAATTTTCTGGCTTCACCCGCCTTGGTTAAATCCATGTTGCACTACTTTACAGCCCAATAGGATCTATGCTCAATTTCTACCAAAAGGTGGCATGCCTTACCATAGACGATCCGGAAGGGACTCATCCCTAACGGAGCCTTGTAGGCCATTCTATACGCCCATAGTGCATCTCCAAACTGGAGGCTCCAATCCTTTCTTTGTGGATTGACCACTTTTTCCAAGATTCTCTTAATTTCCCGGTTGGACACTTCCGCTTGTCCATTGGTTTGCAGATGATAAGCAGTAGCAACCTTATGCGACATTCCATAGTGCTTGAGCAATGCCTCTACCTTCCTGTTACAAAAGTGGGATCCTTGGTCGCTCACGATTGCTCGTGGCGACCCATAACGGCATACAATGTTATTCCTAATAAAAGAAACAACGGTATTGGCGTCGTCAAGGCAGGTAGGTATGGCCTCTACCCACTTTGACACGTAGTAAACCGCTAACAGAATATACAGATACCCACTCGAGTTAGGAAACGATCCCATAAAGTCAATGCCCTATACATCAAATATCTCACAGAACAGCATAGGTTGCTGAGGCATTTCATCCCTTTGGGATGTGTTTCCCGACTTCTGACACTGATGGCAAGACACACCGAACCGGTTAGCATCCTTGAATAAGGTTGGCCACCAGAATCCACAATCCAACACCTTTTTAGCGGTCCTTTGTGGGCCAAAGTGGCCACCACATTCGGACAAATGGCAAGCTTCAAGAATGGCTTGGATTTCAGACTCTGGGACACATCTTCGAATTACTTGGTCCACTCCCCGCTTCCACAAGTGAGGGTCATCCCAAATATAGTATTTGGAATCACTCCTCAACTTATCCCTTTGATGTTTAGAAAAGTTGGGAGGGAAGAGTTTTGCAACCAAGTAGTTCGCCATTGGGGCAAACCAAGGAAAATTATTTGACACAGCATGCAAACTATCCAATGGGAATGAGTCATTGATCGGAAGTGGATCAAATTTTAAATTTTCAATGCGGCTTAAATGATCTGCAACCAGGTTTTGAGATTCACTCCGGTCCCTAATCTCAATGTCGAATTCTTGAAAAAGTAAGATCCAACGTATGAGTCTAGGCTTTGACTCATTCTTTGTCAATAAGTACTTTAAAGCTGCATGATCCGTATATACCACTATCGTTGACCCTAGCAAATAAGATCTGAATTTATCTAAAGTATGAACAATAGCTAGGAGTTCCTTTTTAGTAGTAGTATTGTTGGATTGTGCTGCATCCAGTGTTTTAGAAGAGTAAGCAATGACATAAGGGAGTTTACCATCGTGCTGTGCAAGCGCGGCACCTACGGCATGGTTTGACGCATCGCACATTATCTCAAATGGCAACGTCCAATTGGGACCTCGCACAATCGGTGCTGTGGTAAGAACTCTCCTTAGCACTTCAAAAGCTTTCACACATTCACTGTCAAACTCAAAATCCACATCTTTTTGGAGTAGGCGCAACAATGGCAAAGCAATCTTGCTGAAATCTTTGATAAAGCGCCTATAGAATCCTGCATCTCCTAAAAACGAGCGGACCTCCCTCACAGATGAGGGGTGAGGTAAAGTGGTGATAACATCGACCTCGGCCGGGTCTACAGAAATGTCTTCATGAGATACTACATGTCCTAACACGATACCTTGTCTTACCATAAAGTGACATTTTTCAAAATTCAAGACAAGGTTGGTGTCAACACATCTAGCTAAGACCTTGGCCAAGTTCTCTAAGCAACAATCAAACGAGGTACCATAAATACTGAAGTCATCCATAAAGACTTCCAGACAATTCTCCAATAGATTGGAAAAGACACTCGTCATACACCGCTAAAAAGTAACAGGTGCATTGCATAGTACAAATGGCATTCTTTTATAGGCAAAGGTGCCAAACGGACAAGTAAATGTGGTCTTTTCTTGATCTTCAAGAGCAATGTGAATCTGGAAGTAACCAGTGAATCCATCAAGAAAACAATAATGGGATTTACCCACCAAACGGTCCAACATCTGATCGATAAAGGACAAAGGGTAACGGTCCTTTCTTGTAGCAGCGTTCAATCTTCTATAATCAATGCACACTCGCCACGCATTTTGTACTCTCTTGGTGACCACTTCACCATCATCCTTTTTGACTGCAGTGATGCCCGATTTCTTGGGACAACCTGGACCGGGCTCACCCATTCATTGTCAGAAATTGGGTATATGATACCCGCATCAAGTAATCTCGTGACCTCTTTCTTCACCACATCTAGGATGGTTAGGTTGAGCCTTCTCTGCGGTTGCCTAACCGGCCTAGCTCCCTCTTGGAGGAATATCTGATGCATGCACTTGTGGGGGTCAATTCCCACAATATCAGCTAGACTCCATCCAATTGCCTTCTTGTACTTTCTTAGAACATCTAGGAGATTTTCTTCTTCTTCGCTTGGAAGCTCACTAGCAATAATGATCGGAAACCTTTGGTTGTCCTCTAAGAAAGCATACTTCAAATGAGATGGAAGGGGCTTCAGTTCATTCTTTGCTTCAAGCTGAAGTTCTTTTTCATCAAGCTCATGGAGTTCATTCTTAACAACTTTCTCATGTTCATCCTCTTGGTCATCCGTCTCCTCAACAATAGGGTAGCACAACTTGTTATGGTCTTCTTCTTACACTTCCGCTACCACTTCATCAATTACATCACATTGGAGCACGGAATGTTCTTCGGGAGGATGTTTTATGGCTTCTTCTAAATTGAACTTGATAGTCTTGTCTCCAACCTCAAAAGAGTATGTGCCGGTAAAGGCATCTAACTTGAATTTAGAGGTGTTGAGGAAGGGTCTATCAAGTAGAATGGAGGACGAGTTTCTATTTTATGTTGGAGGCATTTCAACGATGTAAAAGTCAACCGGAAAAACCAAATCCTTGATCACCACAAGTACATCTTCTGCTATTCCCATCACTGTGATCACACTTTTATCGGCTAAGGCAAACCTCACCGCTGACTTCTTTAATGGAGCTAAATTCAACCGCACATAGATGGAAAGCGGCATGATGCTTACACAAGCTCCCAGGTCACACATACTATAACAACCCTAGTTTTGAAAATCAAATAATTAGTTATTTGTGATTCATTTTAAGAAAATTATTTTGCTAATGGTAATTAAATGAAATTTTATGATAATTGAAGTTTAAATTAATTAGAATTTTTATATAATCTTTATTAGATATTTAGTATAACTGAAATTATAATTTTGGTAATTGAAAAATAAGAAAGAATTGTTTAATTTAATTTAAATAAATTCTATTTTGAATGAATTATGATATTAATTTGAACTCCTAGAAATTATTTTATTAGAAATGATTAGATTGATATTTATAAATACTTTAAGTTTAAGTCATTTAATATTTATGTACAATTTTTATTATAATTAATTATTTTATAAATTGAAATTAAAGATTCAAAGATAGAAATATAATAGAGATTTGTATGATTTAATCTAGAAAATTGATATTTGAATTTAAATTGTACTTTACAAAATATAATTAACTTGTTCATTTTATAATGTAAATGAGAAATAATTAATTGAACTTAGCAATATGTTGATAAATAATGTTCCTAAATATTTTTAAGAGAGTATATTTGATTTTAAAATTACTCTACCCTCCAATTTTATCAAAATATCTATTCATATCTATCCATATTCTTTTATAAAATCCTAATTTCTAACCCTAATTCCCAAATCAAACTCAAAAACCCTAATTTCCCAAATTGGAACCCCTAAGTTCATAATCAGAAACCCTAACCCACACATTTTCTTCTCCCTTCAGCCGCCACATCCCCAACCCCTCTTCCTTACTCCCAGCAGCAGCGCGCAACACACCCAGAAGCAGCAACAACGCTGCAATGAAGAAGAAAAACAAAGCAGAAAGTGAAGAGAAGAAGGAGGCCACATTGATGCTGCTACCCAATTCGCGCCGCCATGGTCGTCCCGTCCACGGAGCCATGAGTCGCGCCTCTATCACTAAGAGGAGGAGGGAGAAATTGCGATGCTGGAGGAGCCGCCCAGTCCCTGTCGCGTCGCGCATCCGCTACAGCCATGTCGTCTTCGCCGTCACCAGGGGAGAGAGGGATAGACGAGCGCGAACCAGATCGGGAGGGAGAAGGCGCCGTGTCTGGTAGTTGCCGTCGCGTCGCCTCCGTCGGAACGGCCATCGCCACTGCCACCATCTGAGTTCGCCGCTGCCGCCAAGGTTTGTGGAAGAGAGTGTCGCCCTCGCCGTGGGTGGAGTTCACCGTCCGAGCTGCCACCAGAGGAAGCCGTTGTCACTATGTGTACAGAAAATCAAGGGAAGAAGATAATGTTCTGCCTCTGCTTCTGGTTTATGGAATCTGACAAGAATGCATTGCCGCCATTAAGCTGTCTGTTGCTGTTGTAGTCATTCTGGCCGTCGGAGAACTACCGATGGAGCTCGCTGGAATTGCTCAGAGGTTTTTGTCACTCATTCTGATTCTATCCTATTTCGAGAATCTCACTGCTGCCACTGGAATCACAATCCAGAATGGGGAGGATGCCGTTTTCCTTGTTGCTGATGTTGCCATGGGAACTGGTGCTGGGAACTGCTAACGGAACTGCTGTGCTTGGCGATCTTCGTGAGTTTCGACATCGAGGTAGGGGATTTATTTCAAAAATTTACAGTTTTAACTTATGAATGCCAATGAAGTTTAGTGAGTAATTGCAAATAATTCATAAATATGATTAATTGATAGGAATAAGCTTGGTTTGAGGTTGTGAAATTTGGATTAAGTCTGATATTGAGATGATATTCTGGTGTTTCAATTAGTTTATTGAGTTTAGGTTATGGCTGAGAATGTCACTGGATTTTTGTTATTGTGAGTAATTGATTTGACAAGGTTAATTTTGGTTAATGCTGTGATTGATATTGGTTTTTCTGATTTTGATGGATTTGTTGAAAATTCTGACCTATGTGATATTGCTGAATTGGTTGAAAAGTGGCTATGAATGGTGATTCATTTGATAATACTTGTTAAATTGAAATTTGATGAGCTAACTATTGAAAAGTTATCGTATTGATAATTGATGAACTGAGTTGGATTTGTGTTTGGTTTGGGATTATTGTGATGATGGTTTGAGTTGTGGCTGTATTTTGATTATTGAGAATAAGCGTTTTGTTGTTGATTTTAGTAATATGATATGTTGGAATGGCTGTGAAGTTGACATGTGACTGGTTGGAATTGGTTTTGATGCTTGTTAATGTTGATTCGTGATTAATTAGAGTTATGCTTGAGAACTGTTAAAAGATTGAAGTTTGATTACCGAATTATTCTCTTGAAATATGACTTCTAAACTAAAATAGTTACTTTGTTAACAAGTAAATGACTTTGAATTATGAAAGGCGGCTGATTTTTGGGATTACTAGTTGATTGAGTTTAATTTTGAAAGGATTCTATGATATGTGAAAAGTAAATATGAATTGATGAGATTGGAGTTGGTTTGATGGATTAGTTGGAATTGTGGAGTATGATTGACTTGTTAATTATTATGAATTGTGAATGTCTGATTGACTGAGAATCGCCTGTTTGAAAATTGTTGAGAAAAGGGCTAGTGATTTGTGGAGAAAGAGGGAACCCGTAAGGGTGGCTAAGTCTGAGTTTTAGGGGAGGTGCTGTCGAAATTTTATAAAAATCTGAGGTTTCATTTGAAAAGTTATTTTAGAAGCTTTGAATTTGGAAAATTATATTACTTGAGTTTTATTTAGTAAAGAAAAGAATTATTCTATTTTAATTTCGATTTACCAAAGAAAGGTTTATGTTTCAAAATTAAATTATTTAAGAAAGAAACAATATTTCAAGATTGATTTAATATGAAAAGAGTTATATTTTGGGCTTGAAATAAAGGATTACTTTTTAGGAGTTTGGTGAATTTTATAATATTTGAATCCGAATGGTAAAGAGGAATGGTTTGAGCCAAGATATTGTAAAAGTGAAAGATGTAAAGTTTGTATGGTATAATTGAACAAAGAAAAAGAAAGATATTGTATAAGGATATGTAACTGGAGATGAATAATGAGAATGATAACTTATGATGATAATTACACTGATTCTTTTGAGAAAAGGTATTCAGTTTATGAAATTGTTGGCAAGGACGTGGGTTTTGTCCCGCTTGCGTATTTATGATTATAAAAGAGAATAAAAAGCAGAGGACCTGTTGAAAAGTCATTTGTTGCTTGAGGCAACCCAAGAGATATTTATTTGTTGCGCTATGGCAACTCCTGAGAATGATTATGTGATAACCTGCTGCATGAAGGCAGTCAGATAAATAGTGGTACGACCACAGAACATTTTCCAGTGTTACACAGCTATTGAGAGTTGTACCTGCAACTGATAACCTGGGATCACTTGCAGAGGATATTAATTCATACACGGCTAGAATGCCGCACCTGTAAGGCAAGGATTGCTTACAGAGAATATGATTTCATACACGGCTGGAATGGCGCCACCTGTAAGGCAGAGTTTGCTTACAGAGGATATGACGCATATGTTGGTTAGTGAGAACTGTACCTATGCTGACTGGAAAACCATACCCGTTTCAGCTGCTTCGGGTTACGTCAGGAGCGGATAGAAACCGACAGATGAGCTCATTACCTGCACTAGGGCTAGACATGCATCATCCTTGTTTGCGCATTTGAATTTGATTGGGTTTGTTTATTATACTTCCCTGTGATTGTGCTGTTTGTCTTGCTGTGACTTGTTTGTATGTTGAACTGAATCTCTTGCTTGTACTATTAGTTTGTGAATGTATTAAATTGATTAAGAATTGATGTTTTGATTGAGAATTAACTATGTGACTGATAGATGGTTAATGTGACTAGTTTCATTTTTAGAATTTCTTTCGAGTTAGAGATTTTGAAGGAGGTAATTAAGTAGCTAAAGTAAAACCGAAAGTATTTTCAAAAAGGTTTGTTGAAATATAGTTCTCTTGAGTATGTTAATTATTTGCATTCTATTTCATTACTTTTACGACATTCCCATTTCTTATTGAGAACGTGTGGTTTGTTTTCACCCCAAAATCTTCCACCCTTTCAGTGATACAGGTTCGAAGACTCAGTTTGAAGCCGCGGGCGATTGTTAGACATTTTTTATGAGTTAAGTTTTTGAATTGAGTTACTTTCATAGAATTCCCTCGCCCTTATTGCTTAAGATTTTTATTTTATAAAGAGGGATAGGATTTGTATCTGAGTTTTATTTGAAATCCTTTGTATGACAGATTTTATTATTAATAATTATGTGATTATTATTACCTAGTGATCTTTGATATATGATTTTGAATAATAAAAACAAAATTTTTTCTGGAATTTTCTATAAAACTAAATCGCAATATCGAACTAAAGGCTCAATAGTCAATAGTTAATAAAGGAAAGCAGGTTGGTAATGCCTTACTTTCGGTACGATCATGACGTACTCGAAGTTGGGTCGTTACAAATACAATCATGAAAAGTGCGCCCACCAATACAACAAGACACCAAACAAGGTCCAGGGTCACCACATTTCTTTGGAATAGGTTCCATCAAGGAAGAAATTGAACTACCCAAGGATAATGTCTCCAATTCTCCTATCCTATCATTGTGTGTACACAAGTCTTTCAAAAATTTTGCATACTTTAGAATTTGTTGAATAGCATCAAGAAGTGGTATGGTTACCTCAACCTTCTTGAACACTTGAAGCATGTTCAAGTCAAATTCCGGTGTTTTCTTTGCTTTCTTCACTATGGATGGGAATGGAATAGGAATTGACTCATCCAATATAGCTTTTCTCTTGGGTTCCTTGAGGTTTACTCCTTCTTTCTCATGCCTTTTGTCTACCACCTCTTCTTCATATGTAGCTTCAACAACCACTTCTTCCTCATGAATGTCTCCCATGACCCTTGGAGGTATCTCCTCCAATGTAGTACTCGACCGTAGAGTGATGAGACCGTCCTTTGGGTTTGGTTGGGGTTGGGATGGAAGGTTAGAAGAGCTTGAGGGTTGGTTGGTGTTGTTGTTGGGAGTTGATGGTTGGTTTAACATGGCCATCTTTGAAAGCATGTTGGTGAGGTTAGCTAATTGAACGCCCAAGGCATCAAATTGAGCCTTGTTGCTCTCGTCCTGTTTCTCCATGGCGGCTCTAAGCTCGTCAACTTGATTGTTGGAAGATGGAGGAGTTTGGTTGGATTGTTGTCTCTGGTGTGGTGCTTGGTACTTGGTGTAGTTGTTTTGGTTTTGGTTGGAGTGGCCTTGGTTGGCTTGGTAGTTGGTGTTGTTATGGTGATATTGGGATGAAGATTGGTTGTTGTTGTGATGAGAAGAAGAGTTGTTCCATCTTTGGTTTTGATTGCTCCCTTGTGTATTATCCCTCCACCCTTGATGTTGATTACCACCTTGAGGGTAATTATTTTGGCCTTGAAAAGGATACAGTGGGCAGTTATTGTAATTCACATTGGCTACTACAAGAGCATGTTCCTCTTGAATTTGATGGCATTGATTGGTGTAATGTGTGGTGCTAGAGCACAAACCACAAATCCTAGGAGGGCCTTCAAGTTGAGCAACTGGAGGTGGGGCTTTGATGGCTTGGATGGAGTAGTATTCCTTTTGATACTTTTGTATTTGTGTAAGGATGGTGGTCATATCCCCAAGTGCTTTGGTTAGGCTTGATTCGGAAGGGGATGGTTCTACCACACCCTTGAGAGGATTACTTCTCACCCTTGTATGTTGTGTAGCCTCAGCAACATCCTTTATCAAATTCCAAGCTTTTCCCTCCGTCTTATTTTTTGAAAGGGAACCACCACTAGAAGCGGTGAGAAATCTTCTATCTTCCACACAAAGACCTCCGGTGAAGTAGCTAATGAGCAAGTGAGTGTTCATTCCATGGTGTAGACAAGATTCCAATAGCCTCTTGAACTGAGACCAATACTCGTACAAACTCTCTTGATCTTTTTGCATTATACCCGAAATCTCCTTCCAGATGTAATCGATCTTCTCTGGTGGAAAGAATTTATCTAGAAACTCTCTTCTCAAGATATCCCAATTGGTCACAATCTCATCTGGTAGCGAATAAAACCATATCTTTGCTTGCCCTTTAAGAGAGAAAGGGAAGGCAAAAACTATGATAGCCACCTCATCGGCTCCATGCCTTCGAGCCGTAGAACAAGCAACTTGAAAATCTCTTAGATGTCGGATGGGGTCTTGACCCGGCAACCCATGATATTTAGAAAGTAGATGTATCAAGCTACTCTTCAATTCAAAGTTTGGATCAAGGTTAGGATACCTTGCTTGCAACGGTTGAAGTATGATATCCGGAGCTCCTTGCTCATGCAAAGTGATCCGTCATGGTTCCGCCATGTGTGGCTCACCTGTAGGATGCAAAGATGTATTATTAGTGCCAACAGAAGAATAGGAAGTAGCAGACTCCAAGTCACTCTCGGTACCGCCTAGTGATTCGGTGTGTTCCTCAAGAGAGGCCGAAGTACTAGCCGTATAATCCAACCGCCGTCTAGCATGCTGAGTATGTAGCAAAGTTCATTCAATCTCAGCATCAAAATTGGCTAAGCTAGAATTCGATTGAGACCGAGTCATTAAACTTGAGAGTCATAGCACAAATGTAAAAGAAATCTAAACTATAGCTAAGTATTGAAAGCAAGTAAGCTATCTACAATATTCACATATTCACATAACCAATGTAAAGGCATATGTTGCAACCATTCCCCGGCAACGGCGCCAAAAATTTGATGCGCTGAGAATTTTTCAGTAAAGATTTCCTCAAAAAAGTAGTGTTGCAAGTATAGATCTACCAACAACAATCCTCAAGTATCAAATTTAAAAAGGGATTTGGTTGTCACAAGTTCAACCCCAATAGAAATAATCGAAGTATTCAAACCTCGGGTCGTCTCACAAGGAATGGGAAAACATGTACTTCAACATTGGTTAGAAATCTGGGGTTGTGAATCATGACCAAGAATTTAAACTAGGAATCTTAACAAGCAAGTAATCTTAAATTGCAAGAAACTAATTCAAATAACTAAGCAAGGTGTGAGTAATTCCAAACTAACAAAGTAACATCCAATATGATTCTATTCTAAACTAAACAAGTAACTATAACTAAGACAAATAATTAAGAAATTGGATTTTCAAATACGAATGATAAAAGCAACTCTTGGTTAGGCATGGGAATTAGGGTCACCATCCTTGTCTAACAACCATATCTTGACAATTATGAGGAACCGAACTCATTAAGTCTACTTCTATACTTGAAGTACGTCAAATGGTTTGGTCAACATCAACCCATAAGTTCTAACCTCACTACTAATTGACTTAATAGAAGGTTAGCGTCAATGACTATCAAATTGACCACTAAGGGCTCTCAAATCATCAAATCCATTAGACCCAATGACTCAAGTTTACCCAACTTCCCTTAACCTAGGCTAAGAGTAAAGAGCACTACTCCATAATCAAAGTAAACAATTCATCAAAAACATGGTGAGCATTAACAAAAGACATGTTCAAATTGCAATTAAATTTAAATCAACAAGTACCCACTAACAATTATCAACATACAATCACTCAAACAACACAATTAATCATAGAAATCATCAATGTAACATCAACAAATCAAGATTCACAACATTCATGAAATGGGTATAAAATGACAATTAACAAGAATTCATAAAACTAACACAAGATCTAAGCAAAATTATACTAAGGAATACAAATTGAACAATTAAAACTAGTAATTAACAAGATCCAATTCAGAATTCACAAAGGGAAGATCAAATTAAAGCTAGATCTAGAGAAGAACAAGGGTTTCTCTCTCTAGACGATTAAAGAACCAAAAACTAGCTAAATATTGTGTCTAGTGTAAAATGGATCATCCCCCCTTTCCCCCTAGCATCCTTCGGTCTTTTCCATGCAGAAACAGCTTGAATTTGGGCCTGATGAGCCTCAGAAATTGCCAGGCACGATTTCCTTTAATGAGGTCACGTGCATCTTTCCGCACGTGCGCGCCGATTGCTTTTATGATCCACGCGTGCGCGCCAAGTGCGCATGCATCGTCGATGGGAATTCTCTGATCCGCGCGGATGCGTCCATCCTCGCGCGCCATTTCCAGCTATCCTCATCCACGCGTGCGCGTCAATGCTGAATTTCCCAAAATCCAAATCTTCATGTTCCTTCCTTTCGTGCATGCTTTCTTTCTCTCTTCTAGGCCATTCTCACCCTATTAATTCTGAAATCACTCAACAAATACATCACGGCATCGAATGGCAATAAAAGAGGATCAAAATATAGCAATTTTAAGGCGAAATAAGCATGTTTTTCATCATGGAGCAATATTAGGAAGTGAACACAAAACTATGCATTTCTTGTGAATAACTATGAGAAATATTGACAAAACCTCCCAAATTCTACACAATATAAACCACAAAATTAGATTTTATCACTTCACTTTGGGGCATTTTGTCCCCTTTTATTTCTTTTTCTTTCTTTTTTCTATATTTTTTTCCTTTTTGGTATATATATTTTTTTCTTTTTATTTTCTCATTTTTTTTTCTTTTTGCAATAAAGTATATACAAGAGTATCAATGCATATGGTTTTACATTTGATTAACACATAAGCATGTACCCAATTCCCAATATTTTCAACACAAATACAACACTACCCTTTTCACTCAACCAATGTCCCAAGTTTTCCCACACTCGAATGATACACATACACACACTAGCCTAAACTAATCAAAGATCCAAATAAAGGACATTTATTGTTTTTTGTTTTAAGGCTTGTAATGTGCTAATATTAAGAACAAGTGGGTTAAACGTAGGCTCTATTGGCTAACAATGGAAGATAAAAGATAAGGCTATTTGGGCAAGTGAGCTTAATTGAAATGATGGCCTCAATCATATAAATGCATGTCTACACAAAATAATAGACATAAAGAATCAAACAAATCAAGGAGCACAATCATAGGAAGAGAATAATTGCACACAAGAAGAAAAATAAGTGGATATAAGATGTAACCACACCATTAGACTCAAATCTCACGAGCTTGTTTTCTTAGCTCAAAAACCATGTTCCATAATATATATGATTCAAGCAAGTTCTATGAAGAATTTTCACTCAAATCAATTAGGGTGTTAATGCCCTATAGATAAAATTCTTGAAAAATCTCATTATTTTGACTAAGCTTATTATGTATATATATGCAAAATAAGAAAATGCAAGAAAAATTCTAAAAGACCTAAAATGAAATGCAAAAGTGTTGGGATTAGGAACTTGTCACCCAAGAACACCGATTGGTCGGACGACCTCCCCACACTTAAAAGTTTGCACCATCCTCGGTGCATTCAAAGATGAGCAAGGGGTACGGCGACTCTCCGGATTGCTACCTTCAGCTGGTAGGTCAACCGGTTGCTGCGTGTTCTTTCTTCCGCTTCCGTTTTTGCTTGTGGTGCATCATTCATGAAAACAGAAAATAACATCATAAGATGAGAAAATACAAAAGCAAGAAAGCATGAATTTTTGGAATGAGGTAAATCACTAGAATTGAGTGAGTGAATTAGTGTGACATCCATAAAAGTAAGGGTGCATTTTAAGTTGCACGCAGCTTAGAACACTCGCACCAACATAGAGAACTATGTCACATTTACACAAAAAGGAACATGCACTTCACTCATCCTAATATGCTTGAGATGTTGTAAACTTGTAGTTAAGACAACTAAACAAGCAATGAAGAAGCATGAAAGAATTCAAGCCAAAAATATATGGATGCATATGATCAAGAAGCATAATGCATTAAGATAAATACACAACATCCAATATCAAGAAATTGCCTCACCAAAGAATAGTTCAAATCACATGGTGGCCAAATCATGCAATTCAAAAAGACTTAGAAAGGTTAAGGCAATGTCATATGCACTTCGTGTTCATAAAATTAAGCATAAAGAACTCAAAACCAAGTAGTAAGATATAACCTCAATTAAGAAATCCAACAATGAATAACAAAAGCAATTATGCTAAAATAGCATTCACTTGGTAATAAGCAGCAATAAACAGTAAACAAGATTCGTAATCCAACACTTATACTGAGAAATAGAAAATAAAATGAAAATTGAACTAACTAACCAACTACCTAAATGGTTATAAATAGTGTTTGGAAGTGTTGGATAGGGGGTAGGAGAAGGGAAGAAGAAAGAAGAAGGAAAGAAATGGAAAGAAGAGAAGAAAAGAAATGTGTGAAATAAGGTGATCCACGCGTACGCGTGAAACGACGCGTGCACGTAGATGGGGTGAAATGGGTGCGACGCGTACGCGTGTATCACACGTCCACATCGATGGGTTTTTTCGAGAGTGACGCGTACGTGTAGGGTACGCGTACGCGTGAGTTGGCTTGCGCGAATGGCACAATGTTCGCGCGATGTAGGCACAACTCTCTGGAAATTGGCTAGGAGATGAAATTTTTGCATCCATGCGTACGCGTAGATGACGCGTGCGCATGGATGGCAAAAATTCTTGGAGCACGCGTACGCGTGGGTTGGTGCTCTGTTTTTCAAAATTTTTCGAAGTTCTTGTACTAAACCAAGCCTTCCAAACCTCCAAACAGCTACCAAAACACCATAAAACCTTATTCAAGATATTAAACTACCAACTAAATTCAACAACCAATCAAATCATGAAATTAAACTACTCTACCAATATTTACAAAAGAGAAAATGAAAGGATTTTACCATGGTGGGGTGTCTCCCACCTAGCGCTTTTGTTTATTGTCCTTAAGTTGGACTTATGGGGAGCTCCTCTCAAGGTGGCTTGTGCTTGAATTCTTCTTGGAACTCCCACCAATTCTTGGTTCTTCATTGTGCCCCAAGATTTCTCATGTGTTGCACGAAGTTTTGATGAGGTTCTTCACAAGTTCGGGGCTCCCAAAGTTGATCCTCTTCTTGTAATCCGGGATCCCACACTTTATTTTCACACTCGTCTTGAAGTTGATCATTATTGGTCCATTCGGGTGGCAAGCAAGACGAATTCTCCATGAAGTGCCCAACAATCCTCTTAGACCCATCTAATTGAGCATTATTCCAACCTTTATAATGCATGTTTGATGTATTAACCATAATGAGCCTTGATTTGCAACGCCAACCACAAAACATCTTTCTTTTACGCTTCATCCTACAAAGCCTCCTAAGTTGACCATCCGTCTCAAGCAAGCCATATTCGAGTGGAATAATAACGCTAATAGAAATGAATTTCACCCACTCAAATGAAGGAGTAGATGGCAACCTAGGTAAAGAAGCTTCTAAGGGTCTTGACAAAGCATATCCCACCCTCCTTTTTCTAAGGGCTTCCACCTCTTCACAAGATCTCGTAGTCTCAATCCTTTGTTCAACAATTTTATCTAACTCTTTTTCCTTACTCAAATCATAAATGGGAGGATGAGAAAAATTTACCTCCACATTACTTTCTACCACATCGGGAGAAGGTTCTTCAAGCTCAAAGGATTCTTTACCGCTAAGATTGGATGTACGATCTTCATTGCCGAGGGAACTCGATTCTTACTCTATCCCGTCCAATTCTTCATATGGAATATGCCTTGGAGGTTGTGCACATCCCTCCTTAGCATCAAATTCAATCTTCTTGGAGGGGTTTTCTTCAATTCTAGACTCCCAAGGTGGTTCCGCATCTCCTAAGTCCTCAACCACTTCTTCCTTCTCTTCAACAATAGTAGCTTCCTCCAATTGTTCCAATACAAAGAAACTTCCCTCATTTCCCACCGGAGTTTCCAATCTCTCCTCATTCGATTCTCCACATGTTTCCACGGGAGTTCCTTGAGTGTCCAAGCATTGGGAGGCTAATTGGTTTCCTACCTCGGCCAAGACGGCTGTGAATTGTTGCACATCCCTTTGCATCTCCTCCTGTCCTTGAACAAGAGCATCAAGGATGTCATCCATTGGAGGTTGGGGTGGATGGAAGGGTTCATCATATTGGGGGAAGGGTTCATAGTAAGAGGGTGGTTCCTCATAGTAAGGATGTGGTGGTTCTATGTTCTCCATTTGTTCTACTTGTTGCCCAACACACTCCAATCCATTGTTCTCGAGTTGAGATTCTACAATCCCCTTCATACTCCCCTCTTCGGTCACTTTTCCACAATCATCTATGGACATGTGGTGTGAGTCCCATGCATCTAAATTTTGACAAACAGTTGCTTGAAGCCGGTCCATTGCCTCCTTGAAAGATGGACATGGATATTCTTTTATAGAGGGTGGTGGAGGGTAGAACTCATCTTGAGGGTGAAAATCCACACACATTGGAGGTGGTTCATCTTGGTCATAGTATGGAAAAGGTGGTTCTTGGAAGTATTGAGGTTGGAGTGGTGGTGGCTCAATATGTGGCTCATATGGCTCAAAAGGTGGTTGGTAGGATGGATATGAATTATGGTCATATGGAGGTGCTTAGTGGAAAGGGGCTTGTGAGTATGGTTGAGGGTTATGTTGAGGGTATGACTCATAGGCATATGGTGGTGGTTCTTGAAATTCACAAGGGAATTCACCATAACCATTGGATTGATATGCATCATAGAGTGGCTCTTGTTCATAGTGTATTGGTGGAGGTTATTGCCATGAAGATTGATCATATACATATGGCTCCTCCCACCTTTGATTGTCCCATCCTTGATACACATCCTCATTGTAGCCCTCATTCCCTACAACATAGCTAGAACCAAACTCATAGCCAAAGTGAGAATTCATAGTAGCAAGAGAGAATAACAACAAAAACTAATAACAAATAAAGGGAACAAACTCCTACAACTACCCAAAACTAACAAAGAAGCAAAAAGCAAGCATATTCACAATATTCACATATATACAATAGCCAATAACATAACACCATTACAACTCTCTGGCAATGGCGCCATTTTGATGAATGAAAAATTGATGGTAAAGAATTCACAAATGAAATCTCGTTGCAATATAGTTTCTAAACCAACAATAATCCTTTCATACAAACATTTGTTTGTCACAAGTAACAAACCCCTAAAATTTATAACCGAATTATTCAAACATCAGGTCGTTCTCCCTAGGAATTACGATAAAGTGTTCTTGGAATAAGAGACAAGAAATGTAAATGGCAATGAAAATAAACTAACAACTAGAAAAGCTCTTGGCAAAGTATGAGAACTAGAATCCCTATCCTAGTTATCCTTATCAATTGTGACAACAAATTGTCCATTGCTCCCACTTAGTTAACCCCTAACCATGGAGGAAAGTCAAGTGGATAAATCAACTTGATTCCTCAAGTCTAATCAACTCCTAAGGAAAGACTAGCTTTAGAGGCATTCAAATTATCTAGCAACATCTAATCTTCTATCAACAAAAGTATTAGATAACTCAAGAGTCACTTTTTACTCTACCTAAGCCAAGAGGAATAAAAATCTATACTAAAATCCAACCAAGCATTTTATCAAACACTTAGAAGGCATAAAAGGAAAGTAAAATGAATTAAGCAATTCAACAATAAAGGAACATGAATCATAAATTGCATTGAAAGAGAAATACAAGAAACAAAAGTATAGCAACATAAAAGTAGAGAATTACAAGAATTAAATGCAAAACTAGAGAGAGGAAAGGTAGAAGAAGAAGAATTGCAAAAGGAAAAGTAAATCAAAGCATGAAATTAACCTAGATCTAAGAAATTCTAATCTAGATCTAACCTAAAACTAAACTCAAACTAAATTTCTCTAAAACTAAATTCCCCCCCAAAACTAAACTCAAACTAAACTATTGTGATCAAAAGTCGTGATTCCCCTTCAGTTCTTGGGTTAAATAGCATCAAAGATGAGTTGGATTTGGGCCTGGGAAGCCCAGAAATCGCCCCCAGCGGATTCACTTTAAGTGGGTCACGTGTGAACACCGACGCTTACGCATACATCACGCGTACGTGTCGCTTGACAATTTTTCATCCACGCGTACGCGTCATGTGCGCGTACGCGTCGCCATGCGACCTCATCATTTCACGCGTGCGCGTCTGCTGCGCATGCGCGTGGAGTGAATTTCTCCCAATCCTTGTTTTTCCATGATTTCTCCACTTCTCATGCTTTTCTCTTCATTACTTTGACCCATTCCTAGCCTTATCAATCCAAAAATCACTAGCAAACACATCAAGGCATCTAGTGGAATCAAAGGTGAATTAAAATTAACCAATTAAGGGCCTAAAAAGCATGTTTTCACACTTAAGCACAAATTAGGAGACAATCATGAAACCATGCCATTTCATCAAATAAATGTGGGTAAAACTTATATGAAATTCCCACCAATGAATTACATAAGTATCTTTATTTTATTTTATGTTTTATTTATCTTTTAATTATCAAAACTCATAACCATTTGAATCCGCTTGACTAAGATTTACAGGATGACCATAGCTTGCTTCAAGCTGAAAATCTCCGTGGGATCGACCCTTACTCACGTAAGGTATTACTTTGACGACCCAGTGCACTTGCTGGTTAGTTGTGCGAAGTTGTGAAAAGTGTTATCACAATTTTGTGCACCAAGTTTTTGGCGTCGTTGCCGGGGATTATTCGAATTCGGACAACTGATGGTTCATCTTGTTGCTTAGATTGGGTAATTTTATTTTATGTTTAAGCTTTTTATTTTTAGCTTTCAAAAAATTCAAAAAAAACTTTTAAAATGTGTTCTTCAGAATTTTTAAGAATGAATTCTAGAGCTTCATAAGATATGTTAAAACCTGGCTGGCTGTTAAGCCATGTCTAATTTCTTGGACTGAGGTTTCCACTTTCCATTACAAAAAGGACATGTCCGTATTTGTTATGCTAAAGCTTGGCTGGTCATTTGGCCATGTCTAATTCTTTTGGACCAGAGCTTTAGAATAACATTGCATGAGCCTTTGGATTCTCAATTATAATTCTGTGCTAAAGCTTGGCTGGCCATTGGCCATGTCTAATCTTTTGGACCGAAGCTTTAGACTAACATAACAGGAATCCTGGAATTCTTATTAAAAATTTTGAATTTCTTTATTTTCTTTTTCCAAACATAATTTTTGAAAAATATACAAAAAAAATTAATACAATTTTGTGTTTCTTGTTTGAGTTTAGTGTCAAATTTTAAGTTTGGTGTCAATTACATGTTTTAATTTTTCTTTAATTTTCGAAAATATATGCATTGTATTCTTCATTGATCTTCAAGTTGTTCTTGATGATTTTTCTTGTTTGATCTTTAAATTTTCTTGTTTCGTGTCTTTTCTTGTTTTTCTTGTGGATTTTCGAATTCATTGTGTTTAAAAGTAAAAAATTTTTAAGTTTGGTGTCTTGCATGTCTCTATTTTCTTAAAAAATTTTTAAAAATATGTTCTTGATATTCATCTTGATCTTTAAAGTGTTCTTGTTGTTCATCTTGACATTCAAAGTGTTATTGCATGCATTATTTGTTTTGATCTTAAATTCTTATGTCATTTTGTTGTTTTTCTCTTTCTTCATTAATTCAAAAAAAATTCAAAAATAATATCTTTCCCTTATTTTACTCATAAATTCGAAATTTTGGGTTGACTTAGTCAAAAATTTTTAAAATTTAGTTGTTTCTTGTTAGTCAAGTCAAAATTTCAATTTAAAAAAATCTATCTTTTCAAATCTTTTTCAATTTTCTTTCATATTTTTCGAAAATTCTTCAAAATAAATTTTCAAAATCTTTTTCTTATTTTTATTTCATAGTTTTCGAAATTTTTGCTAGCATTTAATGTTTTGATTCAAAAATTTCAAGTTTGTTACTTTCCTGTTAAGAAAGGTTCAATCTTTAAATTCTAGAATCATATCTTTTAGTTTCTTGTTAGTCAAGTCATTAACTTTAATTTTAAAAATCAAATCTTTTTAATTCCCTTTTCAATCTTTTTCAAAATAAATTTCAAGTCATATCTTTTTCAAAACTTTAATTTCAAAATTTTTTTCTAACTTCTTATCTTTTCAAAATTTACTTTCAAATCATTTTCAATTAACTACTTGACTTTTTGTTTGTTTTACTATTTCTTATCTTTTTCAAAACCACCTAACTACTTTTCTCTCTCTAATTTTTGAAAACCACTAACAACTTTTTCAAAATTCTTCTTAATTAACTAATTGTTTTAAATTCTAATTTTATTTTATTTATTTTAATAATTTGGAATTCTAACAATTAATTAAAAAAAACAAAAATATTTTTTCTTTTCTTTTAAATTAATATTCGAATACTCTCTCTCTCTTTCATCTCTTTCTATTTATTTATTTAATTACTAACACTTCTCTTCTTTTTAAAATTGGAACCCTCTCCCTCTCTCTGTGTTCGAATTCTCTTTATTCTCTCTCTACCTCATTCTTCTATTCTTTTCTTCTTCTACTCACATAAAGGAATCTCTATACTGTGACATAGAGGATTCTACTATTCTTTTTGTTCTCTTCTTTTTCATATGAGCAGGAACAAGGATAACGACATCCGTGTTGAAGCTGATCCTGAACCTGAAAGGACTCTGAAGAGGAAGCTAAGAGAAGCTAAAGCACAACACTCTGGAGAGGACCTGACAAAAATTTTTGAAAAAGAAGTAAACATGGCAGCCAAAAACAACAACAATGGTGGAGATGCAAAGAAGATGCTTGGTGACTTTACTACACCAACTTCCGACTTCTATGGAAGAAGCATCTCAATTTCTGCAATTGGAGCAAACAACTTTGAGCTTAAACCTCAATTAGTTTCTCTAATGCAGCAGAATTGCAAGTTTTATGAACTTCCATTGGAAGATCCTCATCAGTTCTTAGCTGAATTCTTGCAAATCTGTGACACTGTTAAGACCAATGGGATTAATCCTGAGGTCTACAGACTTATGCTTTTCCCTTTTGCTGTAAGAGACAGAGATAGGACATGGTTAGACTCACAACCTAAAGAAAGCCTGAACTCTTGGAAAAAGTTGGTTAATGCTTTCTTGGCCAAATTTTTTCCACCTTAAAAGATGAGCAAGCTTAGAGTGAAAGTCCAAACCTTCAGACAGAATGAAGGCAAATCCCTCTATGAAGCTTGGGAAAGATACAAGCAATTGATCAGAAGGTGTCCTTCTGACATGCTTTCAGAATGGAGCATCTTATGTATATTCTATGATGGTCTGTCTGAATTGTCCAAGATATCATTGGACCACTCTGCTGGTGGATCTCTTTATCTAAAGAAAATGCCTGCAGAAGCCCAGGAACTCATTGAAATGGTTGCAAATAACCAGTTCATGTATACTTCTGAAAGAAATCCTGTGAATAATGGGATGACTCAGAAGAAAGGAGTTCTTGAGATTGATACTCTGAATGCAATATTGGCTCAGAATACAATATTGACTCAGCAAGTCAATATGATTTCTTAGAGTCTGACTGGAATGCAAGCTGCATCCGGCAGTACCAAAGAAGCCTCCTCTGAAGAAGAAGCTTATGACCTTGAGAATCCTGGAATGGAAGAAGTGAATTACATGGGAGAATCCTATGGAAACACTTACAATCCTTCATGGAGGAATCATCCAAATTTCTCATGGAAGGATCAACAGAAGCCTAATCAAGGCTTCAATAATAATAATGGTGGGAGAAATAGGTTTGTCAATAGCAAGCCTTTTCCATCATCTTCTTAGCAACAGACAGAGAATTCTAAGTAGAGCCTCTCTGACTTAGTAACCATAGTCTCTGATCTATCTAAGACCACTCTCAGTTTCATGACTGAAACAAGGTTCTCCATTAGAAATTTGGAGGCACAAGTGGGTCAGCTGAGTAAAAGAGTTACTGAACTCCCTCCAAGTACTCTCCCAATCAATACAGAAGAGAATCCAAAGAGAGAGTGCAAGGCCATCAATATACCCAAAATGGCTGAACCTGTAAAAGAGGGAAAGGCAGTGATTTCCAGTGAGGAAGACCTTAATGGACGTCCACTGACCACTAAGGAGTTCCCTATTGAGGAACCAAAGGAATCTGAGGCTCATACAGAGACCATAGAGATTCCACTAAACTTACTGTTGCCATTCATGTGCTCTGATGAGTATTCTTCTTCTGAAGAGGATGAAGATATTGTTGAAGATATAAACTACTTGGATATACCGATAATGATTGGATAGGATCAATTGATGACATGAAAAGCACTTCTGGATATGTATTTACACTACGATTAGGAGTATTATCTTGGGCATAAAATATACAAGAATCTGTGGCTCAATCATCTGTTGAAGCTGAGTATGTTACAGCCGCAAATGCTACTAGTCAAGCAATTTGACTAAGAAAAATATTCGAACACATAGGAGAACAACAAAAAGAACCAACAACTATATTGTGTGACAGCAAGTCAGCAATAGCAATAGCAAACAATCCAGTCCATCATGGAAGGACCAAGCATATAACTATCAAGTATCATTTTATACGAGAAGCCATATTGGAGAAAAAGATAAAGATCGAATATTGCAACACAGATGAGCAACTGGCTGACATCTTTATCAAGGCACTACCAATATCAAAGTTTGAACTATTTCGAGAGATGCTTGGAGTTAGACATATGTGTATCAAAGAGGAGTATTGATTATGCTACACATTTGTGGAATTTTCTAGAATTCTCATAATCTTGTTTCATAAAAATAAATATTTAGATATTATAATGGGGAACTCTAGAAAATAAATAAATAAATCAAGTAACTAGAAAGATATAAGAAGATAATATTTAGAAATATCTATAATATCCAAGAATTAGAATTATCTAGAAATTGTAATGAACCAACTTGTGAAGCCTATAAATAGGCCATCATAAAATTTATTGTAACTAACTAACAAACATATTAAATTTCAGTAGTCTTTGTACTCTCTTCTCAAACTATTCATCCAAATCACTCATTCATTAAAATTATCCTTAATATTCTTACTTAACAATTCAAGTCCATCATATACTAAACCAACTTCAAACTATGATAAATGTAAAATTAAACCAAATTAGTGAAATTATTCCGGTGTTCGTATCTTTTTTAATTGAATATCAGTATAAATATTTATGTGTTTTAATATTTTTTAATTTTTATTTTGAGGTTTTCCAACTTATTTTTCAACTATGTTAAATGTAGTTTTAATATTCTACTTTGCACAAAACAATGGTTACTCTTATATTTTTCATTATTCATCTTTAAAAATTATTATCATTATCAAACCTTAGCTTTCTCATAATCCTCTGTTATTATTTTTTAACATATTTTTTTCATATTAGAATCTAGAGTCATAACTACTATTCACTATCAACCTAATTACGCCTGCCTCCTCAAATCAAGTGCTCTATTGTTTATGTCATAAATTTGTGTTATCTTTTAAGGAAGGGAGCTCAAATTTTTTAGTTTTTGTCTTGAAAAACTAAAGAAAGCTTGGATATGGTGGGACTCAAAACCTAAAGAAAGCTTGAACTCTTGGGAAAAGTTAGTCAATGCTTTCTTGGCCAAGTTCTTTCCACCTTAAAAGTTGAGCAAGCTTAGAGTGGAAGTCTAAACCTTCAGACAGAATGAAGGTGAATCCCTCAATAAAGCTTGGAAAAGATACAAGCAATTGATCAGGAGGTGTCCTTCTGACATGCTTTCAGAATGGAGCATCCTATGTATATTCTATAATGGTCTGTCTGAATTGTCCAAGATGTCATTGGACCACTTTGCTGGTGGATCTCTTCATCTGAAGAAAACACCTGCAGAAGCCAGGAACTCATTGAGATGGTTGCAAATAACCAGTTCATGTACACTTCTGAATGAAATCCTGTGAATAATAGGATGACTCAGAAGAAAAAAGTTCTTGAGATTGATACTCTGAATGCCATATTGGCTCAGAATAAAATATTGACTCAGCAAGTCAATATGATTTCTCAGAGTCTGACTGAAATGCAAGCTGCATCAGGCAGTACTAAAGAAGCCTCCTCTGAAGGAGAAGCTTATGACCGTGAGAATCCTGCAATGGAAGAGGTGAATTACATGGGAGAATCCTATGAAAACACTTATAATCATTCATGGAGGAATCATCTTAATTTCTCATGGAAGGATCAACAGAAGCCTAATCAAGGCTTCAATAATAATAATAATGGTGGGAGAAATAGGTTTGGCAATAGCAAGCCTTTTCCATCATCTTCTCAGCAACAGACAGAGAATTCTAAGCAGAGCCTCTCTGACTTAGCAGCCATAGTCACTGATCTATCTAAGACCACTCTCAGTTTCATGACTGAAACAAGATCCTCCATTAGAAATTTAGAGGCACAAGTAGGTCAGCTGAGTAAAAGAGTCACTGAAATCCCTCCTAGTACTCTCCCAAGCAATACAGAAGAGAACCCAAAGAGAGAGTGCAAGGCCATCAATATGTCCAACATGGTCGAACCTGTAGAGGAGGGAGAGGCAGTGAATTCCAGTGAGGAAGACCTCAATGGACGTCCATTGGCCACTAAGGAGTTCCCTAATGAGGAACCAAAGGAATCTGAGGCTCATACAGAGACCATAGAGATTCCACGAAACTTACTGTTGCCATTCATGTGCTCTGATGAGTATTCTTCCTCTGAAGAGGATGAAGATATTGTTGAAGAGCAAGTTGCTCGGTATCTAGGAGCAATCATAAAGCTGAATGCCAAGTTATTTGGTAATGAGACTTGGGAGGATGAACCTCCACTGCTCATCAATGAACTGAATGCATTGGTTCAACTAAAATTACCTCAGAAGAAATCGGATCCCGAAAAGTTCTTAATACCTTGTACCATAGGCACCATGACCTTTGAGAAGGTTCTGTGTGACCTGGGGTCAGGAATAAACCTCATGGCACTCTCTGTAATGGAGAAACTAGGGATCTTTGAGGTACAAACTGTAAGATTCTCACTAGAATTGGCAGACAAATCAAGGAAACAGGCTTATGGACTTGTAGAGGATGTTTTAGTGAAGGTTGAAGACTTGTACATCCCTGCTGATTTTATAATCCTAGACATTGGGAAGGATGAGGATGAATCTATTATCCTTGGAAGACCCTTCCTAGCCACAGCAAGAGCTGTGATTGATGTGGAAAGAGGAGAGTTATTCCTTCAATTGAATGAGGACTACCTTGTGTTTAAAGCTCAAGGATCTTCTTCTGTAACCATAGAGAGGAAGCATGAAAAGCTTCTCTCAATACAGAGTCAAACAGAGCCCCCACACTCAACTTCTAAGTTTGTTGTTGGGAGGCCACCATTAAGTTCTGAGTCTCTGTGAAGCTCTCTAAGAGCTCACTGTCAAGCTATTGACATTAAAGAAGTGCTTATTGGGCGGAAACCCAATGTTATTTAATTATATTTATTTTTATAGACATTTATTTTCCATTGTCATGTTATGTTTTCTTTAGGTAGATGATCATGTGGAGTCACAAAAACAACTGCAGAATTAAAGCGGAATAAAAAAAAATAGCATCAAAAATAGCACACCCTGGAGGACAAGCTTACTGGTGTTTAAACGCCAGTAAGGATAGCAGAATGGGCGTTTAATGCCCAGGCTGGTAGCATTCTGGGCGTTAAATGCCAGAATTGGTAGACAGACTAGTGATTAACGCCAGAAAAGGGTGTCTGGGTGGCGTTAAACGTCAGAAAAGGGCATCAGCCTGGTGTTTAATGCCAGAAAATGTAGTAGAGTTGGTGTTAAATGCCAGAAATGGCACACAGAGGGTGTTTAAACGCCAAAAAGGAGTGATGAACGAAAAGATTGTTGTAGGTAAGGAACTCCACAAAATATTTACGTTGCAAGTATAGCTCCAAACCAACAAACAACTCTCGCATCAAATTAAATCTCAGGTTGTCACGAATAACAAACCCCAAATAAGAAATAACCGGAGTATTTTGGACTCCGGGTCGTCTCCCTAGGACACAATGGAGTGCATGCGTATTGGTTATGATGGGGTAAAAAGGGGGGTTTTATTTATGAGATGGTAAGAAAGTAAATTGAGCGACTAAGTAAAGAAAACAAAATAAGGAACTCTTGGCTAAGACTTGGGTACTCGAGATCACCATCAGAGTTAACAAACATATTATTGACAATTATGAGAGGCCAACCCATTAAGCCTACTTCTCGAAGCCTTAAGTACGTAATATTTACTCCTAGACCGGAAGTATGTCAAATAGGCCTAATCACATCCACCCATAAGTCCTAACCTACCTACTAATTAGCTTAGTAGTGGGTTAGCGTCAATGAGCTTCAAATTGATCACACAGGGTTCTCAAATTACCAAATCCATTATGTCCAAAAACTCAAGATCACTCAAGTCCCTTGGCTTAGGCCAAGAGTTGATAAAACTACTCAAGAACTAAAGAGAACATTTCATCGAACACTTAGAGTGCAATAAAAATCAACATCATAAATTGCAAAGATACTAAAATCTACCACTATTAATTGCAAGAAAAGTAATGTCACAACTCAATTCATCAATCAAAGAAACATGATAAACTTGATGCGCATAAACTTGTTATGCTACGATTTAGGAAATTGCACGATCGGCAAAATTCCTTCCGGCAAGTGCACCGGTTATCGTCAAGTAAAAACTCACAATAGAGTGAGGTCGAATCCCACAAGGATTGGTTGAGTGAGCAATTCGGATTAGAAGTGTGTTCTAGTTGAGCGGAATCAAGATTTAGATGAGAATTGCGGAATGTAAAATTGGCGGGAAAAGTAAATGACAAGAAATTGAAATGGCGGAATCTTAAATTGCATGAATTAAAGAGCAGAAGCTAAATTGCTGAAATTAAAAGGGAATGGGGGTGATTGCATGAATTGAGTTGCAGAATGTAAAGAGAAAGTGGAAATCAGAAATGGGGAATTCATTGGGTATAGGAGATATTGAGATCTCCGAATCAAAACATGTTTATCTCTTCCTCAACCAATGCGTTCATTGAATTTTGCTTGGCAATCTTATATGATTGGATCCCAATCCCTTGGCTCACCAATTCTCTCTAAAAACAAACAAATTCCCAATCCCTTGGTTTAAATGTTCATAAGAAGAGATGATGCTCGATCACTGATTATACCACACAGTTTCATGAACCACAATTTGGTAGGATTACATGTCACAATATCCATCCAAACCCCAATCCAATTCACTGTGAGAAAGCTTCTCTAGCATGAATCCTCCATTCCTTTCCCAAGGTTCCGAAGGATTCCAATTATGGGTAGTTTCTTTCCCAAGACAACTACCCAATGGAATTAGATCGAGAAGCTTTCTAACAAAATTCAAGAAAAAAGATTGAAGAAGAAGATAAACTATTATTGATTCATTGAATTACAATAGAGCTCCCTAACCCAATGAAAGGGGTTTAGTGAGTCATAGCTCTGAATTCAACTACAAAGATATGAAAACTAGCCTAATGAAAGAGTAAAAGTCCCCTCCTAACTTAAATTCTACCCTATTTATACACTTTCTATATTGAGCTTCTGTTGTGTTTCTTGGGCTTTGAGGCCTCTCCCTGCTTTCCTTTTGCCTTGGGTTTATGATCCATAATCTTGATGAGGCTGTTGATCCAAATTCTGTAACATTCATTGAGCCAACTTAGTGATAATCAAATAATGACACATGACTCAATAAATTGAAATTTCAGACTCATCAATCCTTCAGGCCCAATCCCATAAACCATGATATTCAATTGGGTTTCATACCAGAGTAAGTTTAAGTTAATGTTTGTGCTCAAATACTAACTTAAACCGCAATATTTTTGGCCCAGAAACCCTTTTCCAAGAGTGGCGTTTAAGTTGCAGTTTAAGCTTAAACTGCAGCTTAAACGCCAGACACTTCCAGTGATGCCTTTTGTGGAAGCACGTTTAAGCTTCAGTTTAAGGTTAAACTGAAGCTTAAACGTGGAAATGGAATAAGGCAGCCCTGGAGGGTAATATAGTCGAACACGTTTAAGCTTCAGTTTAAGGTTAAACTGAAGCTTAAACGTGGAGATAGAAAAGGCAGCCCTGGAGGTCGAACACCTTTAAGCTCCAGTTTAAGGTTAAACTGGAGCTTAAACGTGGAAGCTTAGAAAGGTAGCCCTGGAGGTGTTGAACACGTTTAAGCTCCAGTTTAAGGTTAAACTGGAGCTTAAACGTGGAAATGGAGAAAGCAACCCTGGAGGAGAAACTTGGTCGAACACGTTTAAGCTCCAGTTTAAGGTCAAACTGGAGCTTAAACGTGGAAATGGCTCCCTGGTGCTTTTCCCCTTTCTGGCGTTTAACCTCCAGTTTAAGGTTAAACTGGAGGTTAAACGTGGAACTGCCCCCCTTGGTGTCCTTCTCACTTCTGGCGTTTAACCTCCAGTTTAAGGTTAAACTGGAGGTTAAACGTGGAAATGCTTCTTTGGTGAGACTTTCATTCTGGCGTTTAACCTCCAGTTTAAGGTTAAACTGGAGGTTAAACTTCAATTCCAGCATTTCTTAGCCTTCCTGATTCTGGCGTTTAAGCTCCAGTTTAGGCTTAAACTGGAACTTAAACTCCACATGTGATATTCAAGCTTCCTTTATTGATTTTGTTGCTTCCTTGCTTAGCCTCTTCTTCCCTGAAATCATCCAAACAATTGCATCAAAGTCTTGCAAAATTTCATGAGAAATCTTCCATTCATAGCATTCAAGTAATATAACTAAAACTCATGGATTTTGCATTAAAATCATACTGTTTGGATGGTTCATTGCTTTGTTATTCATTTAACCATTCTTGGTTACTTTAAGCTCAAGAAAATGCATAAAACAACTAAAACTAACAGAAAAATGCTAGTGAAACTAGCCTAAGATGCCTTGGCATCACAACACCAAACTTAATACTTGCTTGTCCCTAAGCAAGTCCTGAGTTATTTGAGAAGAAAGTATGAAACAGAAAGCAATTACATTGGCTATATTAGCAAGCATTTGAAGTTCATCAGAAGGGTTTTATGCAGAAAGTTGCAGCATCACTTTTTCATACTTATCAGGTAAGATTATCACTTTTTCATTGCATCCATCAAACACTGCTATGGCCTCTTGTTATTCTTATGTCCTTGGCACTTTTCTCTTCTTTGTTTTTCTTTTCTTTTTCTTAGAGCTCCTTTGCTCCTTGTTTGCTTAGTGTCATGTGTTGCACAAGCCTTTGGCATTTTCTTTTTCTTATCAGTGCACTACACATATCCACTTTAGGCATTTTAGTTCACATTTCTTCTTGAGACATTGGTGCCCAGCACCTCTTTGTGTGACTAAATGTTTTGTATTTAGGTTGCTCTTGATAATGGACTTTTGGTTGATAATCCCGGTTTAGTTAACCCAAGTTACCAAGTGTTGAAACACTCCTCAGAACCTATTCATCCAAGCATATCCTTAATACATAAACACCACAGGCATTTGTCTCAGAAGTTCAAACCATTGGTGCCTAGCTTATTTTCTCAATTTTTTTTGCTTTTTGGTTGCCCTTTTTCAGTGGCTTTTTCTTCTTCTTTTTCTTTCTTTTTCATGGCCAAAGACATTTATTCATCAAGATCCATAGACAGTTTTCAATTTCTACACAAAAAAATGATAATTCTACACTCTATTTCCAGTGATCTGACTTAAACAATCAAGCATGCATACCACCACTTAATTCTACTTGATTTGTCACTAATTTAGCCAAGTTACTTTTGTTCAAACTTTTCTTTTATTTTTGGAAACAGAACAAGCATGGCAAGCACTTGTTTAAGAAGGTGAAGTTATATCCAAACATCTAGGCATTCACTTTATTCAAAGCAATAAACAGATACTCATACTAAAAAAAAAAACTCCACATAACACTTAAATGACTTGTGATGAAAGAAAGCTCATAAAGACAATTCACCAATTATCATTTGATTATTAAGGAACGAGACCACCTCTTATTTATTGCTTGGTTCTTCTTAATTCTTGGGATCCTGCTTCTTCTTGCTTCCTGCCTCTTTTTGACTACTTGTGCTTCCTTTGTCTTTTCTTATGAGCTTTTTCCAGAATCCAGCCTTTTTCATTGTTTCTTCCACTCCTTTTTCAAGGATCATTGCCTTGTTTATTTCTCCTTCTTTCCTCCCTTTGAAATACTCATCAAAAGCTGGGAATGCTGGGTCCATCTTGTGTAGATGTTCCCCTATGTAGTTAAGCTTGATTTGTAAACTGATGTTGTAATCAGCTTGGACTGAGTATCTTGCATTCTGTAAAGTGGTGGCTTCCTTGATTGCCAAGACATTGGCATCTTGGTGTTGGCATATGTGGCTGAAGGATTCCTGTAAGTGTAAATTCTGTTCCCTTTGCAGATCCAAGAATCTTGATTCAAAGTTCCTTTGCATATCCATCATTTTTAGGTGAAAGTCCTCTTGTCTCTCCTGAGACCTCATGTATTGTTGAGACATTCCTTCCATGATTTCCTGCATTCTGCTCATATCCATGGGGTCTCTAGGAGTTCGTTGTCTTCTTTCTGGAATTGCTTGCTCTTCTTGCTCTTCTTCTCTGTCTTCTCCTTCCTGTCCTTCTTGTTCAGCTTCTTGCTCTTCTTCCGCTTGTTGCCCTTCTTCATTTCTTCTTTTTGTATGTCTTGGAGGAGTTAGGCCAAGAGTCATTCTGTACGCAGTTATGGCCAATCCAGGATATAGCCAATTAGGTCTTTCATCTTCAAGTGGTACTTGGGCATCGATGCATAGTCTAATGATGGTGCTAGGGAAGTGGAGCCAGGATTCAGGGTCACTTTTCTCACTAAACTCTTGTATCTGTTCAGCAATGAGTTTATGAACTTTGATTTCCCCTCCCACCATAATGCAATGTAGCAAGATGGCTCTTTTAGGGACTATTTCTGAAGAGTTTGCAGTGGGTAGGATGGATCTCCTAACTATTGCATAGCACCCTTTAGCTTCCGGTGTTAGGTCTCCCCTTCTCAAGACTCTTGGAGCCCCTCTTGTTTTTCTCACCCATTCAGCTCTGATGGCACAAAGGTCTTCAGCAATAGTTGTATAGTCAGGTTCTCCTATCATCCTTTCTTCATAACTTGCTTGGCTGAAATGTATGTTTTTCAAGCCAAGAGTTTTCATGATTGCTTTGGGACTGAAGTCAACTTCCACCCCTCTCACATAGCTTTTGTATGTGGGTTTCTTGGTTGAGTCTTCCCTCACTGCATTTGCATAGAACTCCTTCACCAAGTTGATGTTGATTTTAGTGATTGGCTTAGTCAGGAGCTCCCACTTCCTCTTTTTGATCTTCTCCCAAACACCTGGGAACTCATCCTTTTCAAGGTCAAAGGGAACCTCAGCTAGTACCCTTTTAGGTCTCATCCATTCGGCTTGAATCTCATGGAAAACTGATTTGTATCTCCTTGCATCGAATTCCCTGTTCTCCTCCATTGGTTGCTTGTCTTTTCTTCTTTTGTGGCTAGATGAAGCTGCCATTGGTTCTTTAGTTTCGGGGTAAGTGACAAGCTAAAGTTGACAAGGTGAAGCAAGAAGTGTTGTTGGAAATGTGGGGAGGTTGTTTTCGGCAAGAGATAGTTTGTGCTATGATGAAGAAAATGTGCATGAAGGAGATTTGGTGGTGTTGAACTCGTTCCCCAAGTGGTTCTTTATAGGGCCCTTAAATGAAAAATGGACGGCTAGGGTGGTTTGTGAAGGGTGGCTTGATGGTAAATATATGAATTAGGGAGAAGGACGAATTGCTTTTCATTTTCTTGGAAGTATTCTGGGTGCATTAGGTTGTACATGTAGCAATCTTTTCTTGCAGAACTTCCTTTTCCCATGTGTTAGCTTCAAAGACTTGTGAACTTTCTTTTTGACCAAGCACCGTACCTCCCTTTATCTTTTTCCTCCATTTTTGTCTTTTCTTTTGTACCTGCACAAACAAACAAGTTTGCTATCATTTTTCGGTCCATGTGAATGATGAATAGTACTTGCACATGTAAATCAATGATTGACTTCATGAGCTTATAGCCGTGACTTTTGTATATATGCACACTTATTATTGGACACCAAACTTAGTGTTTGGTAAAGTCTCCTAATGACATGAAATCCATATTGGTTGTCCTTAATGAATGTGCATAATTCTAATAAATCATAGTCACTTTGGCTCTTTGATTCTAAACAAAGTTACTACCCTAAGTAATTGAAACCAAAGTATTAAAACATGCGAATGGTATACTTGTCATGAATTTCGAAATCCAGAGGAACTTCTTGCTTTTCATAAATTGTGTTCAAAAGGAACACCAAACTTAATGTTTGGTTGTGCTCTTTTTCATGAAAAATTGAATGCATTTTGAATAAAGTTTGGGGTGCCTTCAGGCACACCAAACTTAGAGACAATTTGTATTTTATATGCAATGTTTAGTGCACTCTTTCAGCAGTTGTCCTGAGGATTCAAGTTCATGCATAAGAAACCATGCTTTATTAGATGCAAAACAAAAAAAAAAAAAGAGTAAGGATATTAAAAACATGGGTTGCCTCCCATGAAGCGCTTCTTTAACGTCACTAGCTTGACGGTTGTCCCTTGTTAGGGTGGATTGTAGTGCTTAAAGTCTTCTCCTCTCACTATGCAAACGTCCCCACTTGATTCCTTCATGACCTCTAAATGTTCCATAGAAAGAACTTTCCTGATTGTGAACACTTGAGGGAGCTGGGAAGGGATGGTTTTGAGGCCAGGTGGGATTGGCAGATAATGACTTGATATCACTTTATCTCCCGGAGAAAAACCTTCAGTGGGAATTCTCTTGTTTCTCCACCCTCTTGGCAATTTCCCTATCATTCTTCCCTTTCTCTTGAGGATTTCTTCATTAACCCTTATGCCAGGAGGATCCTTCTGATCTGTTTCCATTGATTCTTGTGGCTTTAACTCTTGCAACTCCTGTTTGCCTTCCAAAGACTGTTTTAGAGTTTCAGCTGTTGGATTACCTTCCTCCAAACACAGATGGCTACTATCATCCTTAGGCTTTTCAGGTTCTGGTTCAGGCTCAGATGCAGGTTTGAAAACTTTGAAAATGAGCTGTTCATCATGTATTCTCAGAATTAGCTCTCCTTGTTCTACATCTATGAGCGCTCTAGTAGTGGCTAGAAATGGTCTTCCCAGAATGATAGGGTGTAGGTAGCTTTCCTCCATGTCCAAAATGACAAAGTCTATGGGGAAGTAATAATCTCCCACTTTCACCAGCACATTCTCAACTACCCCTTCAGCTTGCTTCTGAGTTTTGTCAGCCAGTTGTATGATTACATCAGTGGATCTCACCTCATTCAGTTGTAGCCTCTTCATAAGAGTTAGAGGCATCACATTTATGCTAGCTCCTAGATCACAGAATCCTTTGTCAATTTTTGTTTCTCCTATGATGCAAGGAATATGAAAACTTCCTGGGTCTGTTTTCTTAGAGACTGTGTCCTTCTTGATGAGGGCACTGCATTCTTTGTTCATTGTTACCGTTTGTCCTCCCTTCAAAACACTTTTCTTGCTCAACAATTCCTTTAAATACTTGATGTGTGTAGGCATTTGATGGAGAATCTCAAGAAAGGGAATATTGATATGGAGAGACTTAAATGTCTCTAAAAACCTTGAATAGGTTTTCCCTTTTTCACCTCCTCCTAACCTCTGAGGAAATGGTGCTTTTGGTTGGTATATTTCCAGCATGCCTTTTTGCAGTTCCTTGGCTTGCTCAGTTCCACTTTCCTGCTTAGCTTCTTCCACACCTTCCTTCAAGATTTCTGACTCCTGCTCTGAGGGCCTGATTCCTTCTTCTTCTGAGACTTCCTTCAATATGGTGATGGCCTTGCATTCTTCCCATCTCACTCTCTTTTGTTCCCCTTTAGGATTCTTTTCTGTGTCACTAGGGAACACTGCAGTTGATTTGGGGGCCTGTTGAGATAGCTCTCCTACTTGAGACTCCATCCTCTTGAGTTTTTCACCATGGTTTCTTAAGGTAGCTCTCACATCATCCCTGAAGCTTTTCAATTCGGTTATGTCTTGACTCATGGTTGCCATCATTCCTTCTATCCGGTTTAATTGATCTTGAAATTGTTGGTTCGGATTAGGTTGGGTAGGTTGATTATTTTGGCCATGATATGATGGTTGGGAGTAAGTGTTTTGTGTGGCTTGGTATGATCTTTGGTTGGAATTTTGGTATGTGGAATTGTTATGTTGGTTGTGGTTGTAAGGTTTGTGGTTTTGTGGTTGGGTTTGTTGGTTCCCCCACCCAAAGTTTGGGTGATTTTTCCATCCTGGGTTGTAAGTGTTGGAATGTGGATCATATGATTGCCTTTGTTGGTTTCCCACATAGTTGGCCTCTTCCCAATCACCTCCTTCAATGCTTACTTCCTCTTGATCTTGTGTGTGTATTGCAGCTACTTGCTTTGTTTCTAATTGCCTGGTAAGCTCTGCTAGTTGCTTGGCAAACACCTTGTTTTGGGCTAGAATTGTATCAACATGGTTCAGCTCCATGACTCCCTTAGTGTTGTGCCTCTCTGATGCATAGTAGTACTCATTCTCAGCCACTGTCTCAATTACTTCAATGGCTTCTTCCACAGTCTTTTTCCTGTTCAATGAACCTCCTGATGAATGGTCTACAGCCTTCCTTGATTCATAAGAGAGTCCATCATAGAAAATATGCAATTGCACCCAATCATGGAACATGTCTGGTGGGCATTTCCTTGTCAAATCCTTGAATCTCTCCCATGCCTCGTAGAGAGTTTCACCATCTTGTTGTCTAAAAGTCTGAACCTCAGATCGAAGCCTATTGACCTTTTGTGGGGGGTAGAAACGTGCCAGAAACTTGCTTTCCACCTCATCCCATGTTGTTAGACTCCCCCTTGGGAATGATTCCAGCCACTTAGCTGCTTTGTCCCTAAGTGAAAATGGGAACAAAAGCTGTTTATAGGCATCTTCCTGGACTCCATTGGACTTCACAGTGTCACAAATTATCAGGAATTTTGTGAGATGTTGGTTGGGATCTTCATTAGCACTCCCACCAAATGAACAATGATTCTCCACAAGTGATATTAGCTGTGGTTTGAGTTCAAAATTGTTGGCCTGAATGGGTGGTTTCTGAATGCTGCTACCACAATTCCCAGAGGTTGGGTTTATGTATGAACTAAGAACCCTCCTCTCAGGAATGGCATTGTTTCCATCAGCTCTCTCATGGTTGTGAACTTCTCTATCCATGTTGAGATCTAAAGCTTCCTCAAAATTGTCCTCAGATTCTCCTTCAGATTCCTCTTCTCCCAGTACTCTCTTCCCTCTTGCTTCCCTTCTCAGTCTATGAAGGGTCCTCTCTGGTTCGGTATATGGAGGAGTTGATGTCTCTCCTCTCCTACCTGTCATACAAGAACACAGCACAGGCAACAAACAAGTGAAATATTCTTGGTTAATGGAAGAGTATGGTTAGAGCAATTGAGGAATTAATTCAAACAGTTAGTGAGTCAGTGAGTTAGTTGCTTGAATTTAAAGGCATAAAGAAAGAAAGCATGTAACAGAGTGCAGAAATTGAAATTCAACAAGTAACGTGTACTGAATTAATCAAAACAAAAAAAAATGCTCAATCTAGTTAACTTCCAATTTGAGAATTGTCAATCGAAAACCAATCCCCGGCAACGGCGCCATAAACTTGATGCGCATAAACTAGTTATGCTACGATTTAGGAAATTGCACGATCGGCAAAATTCCTTCCGGCAAGTGCACCGGTTATCGTCAAGTAAAAACTCACAATAGAGTGAGGTCGAATCCCACAAGGATTGGTTGAGTGAGCAATTCGGATTAGAAGTGTGTTCTAGTTGAGCGGAATCAAGATTTAGATGAGAATTGCGGAATGTAAAATTGGCGGGAAAAGTAAATGACAAGAAATTGAAATGGCGGAATCTTAAATTGCATGAATTAAAGAGCAGAAGCTAAATTGCTGAAATTAAAAGGGAATGGGGGTGATTGCATGAATTGAGTTGCAGAATGTAAAGAGAAAGTGGAAATCAGAAATGGGGAATTCATTGGGTATAGGAGATATTGAGATCTCCGAATCAAAACATGTTTATCTCTTCCTCAACCAATGCGTTCATTGAATTTTGCTTGGCAATCTTATATGATTGGATCCCAATCCCTTGGCTCACCAATTCTCTCTAAAAACAAACAAATTCCCAATCCCTTGGTTTAAATGTTCATAAGAAGAGATGATGCTCGATCACTGATTATACCACACAGTTTCATGAACCACAATTTGGTAGGATTACATGTCACAATATCCATCCAAACCCCAATCCAATTCACTGTGAGAAAGCTTCTCTAGCATGAATCCTCCATTCCTTTCCCAAGGTTCCGAAGGATTCCAATTATGGGTAGTTTCTTTCCCAAGACAACTACCCAATGGAATTAGATCGAGAAGCTTTCTAACAAAATTCAAGAGAAAAGATTGAAGAAGAAGATAAACTATTATTGATTCATTGAATTACAATAGAGCTCCCTAACCCAATGAAAGGGGTTTAGTGAGTCATAGCTCTGAATTCAACTACAAAGATATGAAAACTAGCCTAATGAAAGAGTAAAAGTCCCCTCCTAACTTAAATTCTACCCTATTTATACACTTTCTATATTGAGCTTCTGTTGTGTTTCTTGGGCTTTGAGGCCTCTCCCTGCTTTCCTTTTGCCTTGGGTTTATGATCCATAATCTTGATGAGGCTGTTGATCCAAATTCTGTAACATTCATTGAGCCAACTTAGTGATAATCAAATAATGACACATGACTCAATAAATTGAAATTTCAGACTCATCAATCCTTCAGGCCCAATCCCATAAACCATGATATTCAATTGGGTTTCATACCAGAGTAAGTTTAAGTTAATGTTTGTGCTCAAATACTAACTTAAACCGCAATATTTTTGGCCCAGAAACCCTTTTCCAAGAGTGGCGTTTAAGTTGCAGTTTAAGCTTAAACTGCAGCTTAAACGCCAGACACTTCCAGTGATGCCTTTTGTGGAAGCACGTTTAAGCTTCAGTTTAAGGTTAAACTGAAGCTTAAACGTGGAAATGGAATAAGGCAGCCCTGGAGGGTAATATAGTCGAACACGTTTAAGCTTCAGTTTAAGGTTAAACTGAAGCTTAAACGTGGAGATAGAAAAGGCAGCCCTGGAGGTCGAACACGTTTAAGCTCCAGTTTAAGGTTAAACTGGAGCTTAAACGTGGAAGCTTAGAAAGGTAGCCCTGGAGGTGTCGAACACGTTTAAGCTCCAGTTTAAGGTTAAACTGGAGCTTAAACGTGGAAGCTTAGAAAGGTAGCCCTGGAGGTGTCGAACACGTTTAAGCTCCAGTTTAAGGTTAAACTGGAGCTTAAACGTGGAAATGGAGAAAGCAACCCTGGAGGAGAAACTTGGTCGAACACGTTTAAGCTCCAGTTTAAGGTCAAACTGGAGCTTAAACGTGGAAATGGCTCCCTGGTGCTTTTCCCCTTTCTGGCGTTTAACCTCCAGTTTATGGTTAAACTGGAGGTTAAACGTGGAACTGCCCCCCTTGGTGTCCTTCTCACTTCTGGCGTTTAACCTCCAGTTTAAGGTTAAACTGGAGGTTAAACGTGGAAATGCTTCTTTGGTGAGACTTTCATTCTGGCGTTTAACCTCCAGTTTAAGGTTAAACTGGAGGTTAAACTTCAATTCCAGCATTTCTTAGCCTTCCTGATTCTGGCGTTTAAGCTCCAGTTTAGGCTTAAACTGGAACTTAAACTCCACATGTGATATTCAAGCTTCCTTTATTGATTTTGTTGCTTCCTTGCTTAGCCTCTTCTTCCCTGAAATCATCCAAACAATTGCATCAAAGTCTTGCAAAATTTCATGAGAAATCTTCCATTCATAGCATTCAAGTAATATAACTAAAACTCATGGATTTTGCATTAAAATCATACTGTTTGGATGGTTCATTGCTTTGTTATTCATTTAACCATTCTTGGTTACTTTAAGCTCAAGAAAATGCATAAAACAACTAAAACTAACAGAAAAATGCTAGTGAAACTAGCCTAAGATGCCTTGGCATCAAAACATCAACATCAAATTGCATTAAATGTAAACAAATCCAACATGAGTCATCATCAAAAAAGAGAGCAAATTGAAAAATTGACATAAAAACTAAGAGGGTCAAGATTTAGAAATGAGAAATTATCAAAGAAACAAGATGAGATCTAATATTCAAACATGAAATTGAGATAATCTAACCTAATCCTAACCTAATTCTAGAGAGAAGAGGGAGCTTCTCTCTCTAGAAAACTATCTAAAGGCTCATGTTGGCTAAACTAATTGCTCCCCCCTTTGCTTGGACTTCAATTCTGCATGAAATACACTCAGAAACAAGTTGGAATTGGGCCTGGGTAGCTCAGAAATCGCCCCCAGCGTTTTGCCTTCAAGTCGGCCATGTGAGAGTATCGACGCGTGCGCGCCATGTGCGCGTGCGCGTCGCTGGCGAATTCTCGACCCGCGCGGACGCGGCATGTACGCGGGCGCGTCCGTAGGTGAAATCACTTTTGCGCGTGCGCGTTCTTTGTATATTCCCAACCTTTGTTTCTCCATGCATTCTCTCTTTTTGTATGCTTTTCTCCTCATTTCTTCCATCCAATACTTGCCTTACGGACCTGGAATCACTCATCAAATTCATCAAGGCATCGAATGGAATTAAAGTGAATTAAAATCACCAATTTAGGGCCTAAAAAGCATGTTTTTAAACTTAAGCAAAATTCAAAGGAGAATTACAAAATCATGCTATTTCATTGAATAAATGCGAGAAAAAGTGACAAAATCCCCCAAAATAAGCACAAGATAAATCACAAAATCGGGGTTTATTAAATCTCTCCACACTTAAACTAAGCATGTCCTCATGCTAAAATCAAGAAGAAGCAAAAGGGTATTAATATTTATTCAATGCAACTACTAAATGCAATCTATCAACATGATGCAATGGCTTAGTTAAAATAAATCAAACTCCAAGAATACGCATATAAGCACAAGGGCTAAGGTATTAGCAATCAAGCAAACCACAATTGGATTGAATCAGTAAAAAAAAAAGTTCATAAACTTGGAAGAAAAGATGATCACGGATGGAAACATGCAATTGAGCGATCGAACCCTCGCCGGATGTGTATCTGCTCTAAGCACTCAAGTGTATGGGGTTGATTCACTCAATTCTCCTCTAATCATGCTTTCCAAGATTTGTTTTTCATCTAACAATTAACACTTACTTTATGCATGCATACAAATATCATGAGGTCTTTCCCACAGGTTGTAACGGGGCTAGGATCAAGGTAGGGTGCATGTGGTTAAGTGAGCTAGAAATTCGAATCTTTGATTAACTTAAACTTCCCACCTAACCTATGACGACCTATACAATTCTGAGTAAACCTAACTACCCATTCATCACTTTTCTCACGCATTCATAAATTCTCTTTTTGATCACCATACCTATGCATTGACTCTTATCGAACTTCACTTTGGGGCATTTTGTCCCCTTTTTATTGCTTTTCTTTTTTCTTTCTTTTATACATGAGAAATATATATATATATATATATATATATATATATATATATATATATATATATATATATATATATATATATTTCAAGTAAAGATGTATATACAAGAACATCAATGCATATGGTTTACACATGATTAATACATGAATATGTACCCAGTTCCTAATATTTTCAACAAGAAACATAAACACACTTTTATCTCTACCCAATGTTCCCAACTTTCCCAAAATCAATGATAAACATTCTCACTAGCCTAAGCTAATCAAAGATCCAAATTAAGGGATATTTATTGTTTTTCACTTAGGCTTGTAATGTGCTATAATTAAGAACAAATGGGTTAAGCATAGGCTCAAAATTGGCTAACAATGAAAGATAAAATGTAGGCTATTTGGGTAAGTGAGCTATTTGAACAACGGCCTCAATCATATAAATGCATGTATACACAGTTTAATGGACATAGAGAATCAAACAAATCAAGGATTACAATCATAGGAGGAGAATAATGCACACAAGAATGAAAATAAGTGGTTATACGTGATGAAACCACACAATTAGGCTCAATTCTCACATGCTTGTGTTCTCAGCTCAAAACATGATCCACAAGTATATAACTCAAGCAAGTTCTAAAAAAAATTTCAACCAATTGGGGTGCCCTAAAAATGAGTTTCTTGGAAATTTTCATCATATTGATTAAGTTTTTTCTAATGCAATATTGTGATTTAGAAAATTTTAAAAATTTTACTAGTTTACTCCTTTTTCAATCGAAACACATTTCTTATATAAAAAAGGTTGACTAGATTTTTAGCAATCCATTAATTTTCTAATCACACTCAACAACTAAGATGCAAAGCAATCAAAATATGTACAATACTAAGAGTGTGCGCAACCAAAATAAAAATGTCTACAATAGCATAAATATGTACAATAATCCCAAAATGATCTAAAGCATAAAGTGCGGAATAAAACAAAATAAAGTAGTAGCGAATAGAAATAAGAGTCTGAAAGTTCACCACAAGGATCCAAACACCGGTCACGAACGGTGACCTCCCCACACTTTAGAATTAAGCATCATCCTCGATGCTACGACTGAAGCTCGGGATGGGGTCAACAATCACACCAGGCTGTGGCTCATGCTCAGGCTCGGGCTGTGGAACTGGAGGTGGTACTGGCTGTGGCTCAGGAATGTCATGCTGGACCTCAGGAGGCTGTTGGACCTCAGTTGTGGTCTGGGTCTCTGGTGGTGCCTCCTGATGTATCGGCTCCTCACTATGCTCCTCCTCCTGGTCCTGCTCGTCAGAGGCGGGAGAGTCTAGGAGTGGAGGGAGCTCAATGCCCTGTGATGTAAACACCTGATCTATCCAGTCAAGGCGTCGCATGACACGACGCTCGAAGCGCATGATGAAGCGAAGAAGGTGCTGCACTAACAGGTAAGTCAGCTCAGGTGCTGGTGGCGGTGGTGGTAAAGATGCTGCGACTGCTGTGGAGGAAGAGGGTCCTGCCGCCTCAACTGCCGCTCTAGCCCAAGAACGACATCTGGTCGAGGGCTTCTCATGTACCCATCCACCCCATGGAATAGTAACTTCCTTGTCGTCGTCAGCTGGGGGTGGTGGTGTCGTATCATCGTCCTCCCACGGGATATCAGCCAGCTCAGCCAAGCTGGTAACAAGCGTAGGAAATGGTAGCAAGCCGCGGATGTGAGCTCTCCACATGCTATGCCTAATCAGCCATGGGAAATACACCTCTTTCCCTTCCATGACACACCCAATCAGAGTCAGCATATCCATCGGGATCTCTGAGAAGTGAGTGGTAGGCAGGACGTAGTGGGCAAAGATCTGCTGCCAGGTCCTAGCCTCCCTAGACAGATATGCAGATAGCATCCCCTTAGGCTTCTTGTTGTTCGCATCCATCACCCAGGGAGCGTCTGGTGTAGCAATCACGCGCCTAAGTGCCTCATAGTCAAAGGTCATGGAGAGGATAGCCACATCTGCCTGCTGGTAGGCACAGGTCTCAGGAGTACCAACTCTGCAAAGCAGTGCATCCCTTATAGCCTCCTCAGTGGTCATAATCTCTCTACCCCTTACGTGCACTGAATCCAAGTTCACTCGAAAGAAGTTACAGTAAAACTCTTTAACCCATGAAACTTTAATCCTTCCTAGGTCCCTATCAATGAAATCTAATCCCAACTCTGAAATACGGGTGTTTATAGCACGCCTCACGTCATTGGGAAGATTCAGCTTCTTCTCAATGTTCAAGTTTTTCTTTGTATAACGGGAGAAGCGTAGCTCGTAGTAGAGGTTGGGGAATTTGATTGAATCAGTGGATGGAAGTGACTGATTTTCTATATCTTCATCATTCAGCGGGTTCTTGGCATAATTAGCATATAGTGAGGGGGTAGAGGTCTTGGAGTGCTTCCTCTTTTTGGAAGTGGTGGCTATAGCTTTTCCTTTATCCGACATCCTGAAAAATAGAGATAATACAATATAAGCAGGTAGCCAATGAAACATAAAGCACTCAAAGCAAAGCAAACTCATGAAGCAAAAGAAGAAATGAGATTTCTTGGAATGCAAGCAAACAGAATTCAAAATTTAAACCAAACTTCAACCCAAGAATTCAAACCATATTCTGTACATTGCTTGTTCACTGAGCTTAGAAAGCACCATATCTAAAAGAATGACATAAAGAGTTAAGTTGAAAACCAAAAGAAGTCAGGTGGTTAAACAGGTTAAAGTTAAAAATCAGTTTGAAAATTAGTGATATGGCGATTACTGACTCAACTCGAAAGGAACGCACAAAACAGGGATGTAAGCATGTTCACAGTCATGAATTGCAACAAGTCATTGATGATGAAATATGATGTAGCTAGAAAGTAGTTAATGTGAAACAAACGATCAATCAATGCAAGGATCACTAGCAATGTTGGTGAAATTAAAATCTTGAGAGACAGGTAAATCAAGAACATTTAACACCAATTCTAACAATGCACACAAGTCACAAGTTCAAATGTTAATTGGAAATCTCATGGTCTATGTAACTCACTGAGACAGCGTATGAACATAATGAACTAATTGGTCACATAGATGAGAACGTTCGAACTTGTGTGTCCATGCAAAAGAGGCAAAAATTTTTTAAGGAAATCACAAGTGATGGTCAATTAGAAAGTTTATTCAAACCATTTAATGCCTATATCCAAGCCATCATGCATAACAAGCAAAGAGTTTAAGCAAGACCAAAACTTGTTCCTAAGTATTTTCCAAACCATTTAAGCAACAAAACTCTAATTGAATAGAATTCATCAAATAGGGGTTGCTACATTCATCAAACAAGATCAACACAAAAAATGTGGTTAAGAAAAATTCAGCAGCATTTCAGCAGCAAATTGGCCATTTTCCAAATTCAAACAGTCAAATCAGATTTCATATGAATTTGTTAACAATTATAAGCACAAAATCACACATATACAAGTTCATATGAATATAACAGATAGCCAATAGTTCAGCACAAGGCAATGCAGACAACACAGAGAACAGGGGTAGTTGCTTCAATCAGCACTCCCTTCACCAATCCATCTCAAGCAAGCAGCATTAAGACATTACATGAACACAAAAGAATGAAGCAAAACAAAGCAATTTCACACAGCAATAGAAATTCAAACAATTCTTAAATCCACTATTCAACCCAGATTCGCTAACCACCTAAATCAAACTAAACTAACTAACTAAGCTAATTCTAACTAAATTAATGGAATTACAGTAAGCAGTAAAAGGAATGCAGAACAGGGGAAGCAAGAACCTGGGGTGCAGAGACTGAACGGGGGAATTGGAAGGAAGGCGAAGTAGAGGGGTGGGTTGACGTCGCTGTGGAGCTCGCGCTGGTGACAATGGCGGTCGCGGTGGTGCTTGGGGCGGCGCGAAGGCTTGCTGCGGAAGAGAGAGCAGAAATAGAGGGGGATAGAGTGGAGTGAGAGAGAGTGAGAGAGCGAGGAAGAGGGGTGAGGGTGCGCACGGTGATGGCGGCGGCGGTGTGCCAAAGGGCTCGCCGGAGTGCTGGTGGGTGTAGGGGTGATGGTTAGCAATGCAGGGAAATGGAACGTCGGGGATGAAAGGGACGAAGGGGTAGTGCTCGAATGCGCTAGGGCTTCGCCTCTCTGGTTAAATGGGGTTTTTGAATCCGTGCGAGCCCGCACCGTGCGCGTCAGCATGGGTGATCGAACATAGGGAGGTGGCGCCGGAGCGCCACATGTGCCTACGCGCATATGGGCGAGTTAAGGGTTGGCGCGGACGCGTATAGTGCGTGTCCGCGCGGGTATGCTGGGCCAGAGGCACAAAAGAGGCCTAGAGTTGGCACAAATCTCGGGTCTTTTGGCCTGGTTGATGTGAAAACGCATCGACGCGCGCGTGCACCTTACGCGGTCGCGTGGATGGTATGAGCCTATGGAATGGGCGCGGAGGCGCGAAGTACGCCAACGCGTGTATGAAGAAATAGGGGGTGGCGCGGACGCGTATAGCGTGCTTCCGCATGGGTTGAGACACAGAGTTGGCCCAAAAGTGGCACAACTCTCTGGTCTTTGGCCCAGATATCCGAAATGGGCAGCCTGCGCGCGCGCGCCTTGCTCTTGCGCGTAGGTTGGCTTCTTTTTTTTTTTTTTTAAAGAGCATCAAAGGACCTCCAAAATTTTCATTCTTCTTCAAGTCTCTAAACTAGCTAAGATGTAATATTAAGCACATTTTGAAACATATAGGATCTTTCAAACAACTTGAGAAAACTTGCAGTTCAAGCAAAAACTCAATTCAAAGATTCATCCCCTATGAAAGCATAGAATGCATAGACAACTTAGCAAGCAAAGAAAAACATGCCCAGAAATAAAGAAACTCTATACAATGGAACTCAGTTCATTCATTCATTATATCTACAAGAGAATGGAAAGAATTTACCATGGTGGGGTGTCTCCCACCAAACACTTTTAGTTTAAGTTATTAAGTTGGACATTGGGAGGCTTCTTGTCAAGGCGGCTTATGCTTGTATCCATCCTTGAACCTCCAAAAGTGCTTGTCCTTCAATCGGTTGTCAGACATTCTAACCTTCTTCCTTAAGCTTTGGTGAGGTTCTTTCCAAGACGTGAGCTCCCGAAATTGACTATCATAGGATAATCCAGGATCCCATATCTTGTCCTCGCACCCATCTTCTAGTTGATTGCCTTGACCTTGTCTGGGCAACGAGAAAATAGAATTCTCATGGAAGCACCAAACTACTCTCCTAGACCCATTTACTTGAGCATTACACCAATCCATGCTCTCCAATTTCGAGCTTCCCACCATAATGAACCTAGATTTAGATTTCCAACCACTAAACATCCTCCTCTTTCGCTTAATTCCACAAAGCGCCCTGAGTTGGCCATCCGTTTCAAGCAAACCATACTCAAGTGGGATAATAAAGCTGAGAGTTAGAAGTTTTACCCACTCAAGTGGAGGATTTGATGACGAACTAGGTGAAGGGGTTCCCAAAGATCTTGATAAAGCATGTTCTACTCCCGTCCATCCTTTTCTAGAGGTTTCCACCACTTGGCAAGGTTCTTCAAGTTCCTCCTCATGTCAAGCTTTCTCAAGTTCACATCCTTCTTCACCGATTTCTTCTATTTCTTCCCCATCACTCTCATCATAGATAGGAGGCAAAGTAAAATCTACCTCATCATCGAATCTAGACATTTTGGGGAAGGACTCTTCAAACTCGAAAGGATCATATGTTGATTCGGAATCATCATAAATAGGAGCGCTTGTTGCTTGGAATATTTCTCCCAGTTCTTCATCTTTAGTAGGCCTTGGAGGGTTCAAGTCTTCCTCAACCTTGCTTTCTAATCCACTGGGGAAGGGTTCAACAAGATCATCAAGGCTGTTGATCAACATGGGCAAAAAATCACTAGTGATGGAATCCACATCCTGATCAACTTCCTCCAACTCTCTGTTTACTTCCGCAACGTTACTCTTTCCTTCAACATCCTCTTCAAACTTCCTGGAAGAGGGTTCTTCAATTCGGTATTCCTTTATGTGCTCAACGTATCCCAAAAAATCCATCCACTACTTCCTTCTGTGCACTAATCTCTATCTTCTCCTCTTGTTGTCCTTCTTGCCCCAATTCTCCTTCCTCACCATGGTGCTTTAGGTTTACATCCTCACGGATCTCCTTGATTGTCTCTCCACATTCAACAATGGGGGTACTCAAGGTGCATGAACTTAGGTGAGATGTTAAGTGATTTACGGTCTCTACCATGCTAACTATCTTTACCCTCAGCTCCTTAAACTTAGTTTCATCCTCCTCTTGTCGCCTTAGGATGCGAGATTCAAGGTCTCTCAGTTCTGATATGAAGGCTTCGTCGGGAGGCAGTGGTGTTAGAAGAGAGAGTTCATCGGTTAAGGGAAGATTGTTGTAATCGGAAGGTGGTTCATGTTGGTAGAGTTCTTGAGGTGGTGTATGTGGAATTTGTGGTTCTTGGGAACATTTGTATTGGGATGGTGGTTGTTCTATATATGATTCGAACGGTGGTTGATATGGTATGTATGAATTATGGTCATGTAGAGTGGAATATTGGTGTGAGGCTTGTGAGTATGATGTGTAGCTATATTGAGGAATGGGGTCACATGCATATGATGATTGTGGTTGACAACCACAATAAAGGTCATCACACACATTGGACTGGTATACATTAAGATCAGAATTATACCCATAGGAGTTCGTAGGAGGTTGTTGCCATGAAGGTTGTTCATAAGCTTGAAGTTCCTCCCATCCTTGATTTCCAAATCCTTGATGCATATCCTCATTGGGACTTCCATTTTCTACAACATAGTTTGAACTACGCTCATAGCCAAAGGGCTGAGAATTCATAATGAAATAGAAAATAAAGACAAAAGGCAATAAGAAATAAAGAAGATAAAATCCTAACTAGTAAAAACTGGCAAACAAACCAAAGTTCAAGCTATTCACAATATGTACAATAACCAATAACATAGCACCATTGAATCCCCGACAACGGCGCTATTAATTTGATGAACGAAAAGATTGTTGTGGGTAAGGAATTCCATAAAATATTTACGTTGCAAGTATAGCTCCAAACCAACAAACAACTCTCGCATCAAATTAAATCTCAGCTTGTCACGAATAACAAACCCCAAATAAGAAATAACCGGAGTATTTTGGACTCCGGGTCGTCTCCCTAGGACACAATGGAGTGCATGCGTATTAGTTATGATGGGGTAAAAAGGGGGGTTTTGTTTATGAGATAGTAAGAAAGTAAATTGAGCGAGTAAGTAAAGAAAACAAAATAAAGAACTCTTGGCTAAGACTTGGTACTCGAGATCACCATCCCAGTTAACAAACCTATTATTGACAATTATGAGAGGCCAACCCATTAAGTCTACTTCTCGAAGCCTTAAGTACGTAATATTTACTCCTAGACCGGAAGTATGTCAAATAGGCCTAATCACATCCACCCATAAGCCCTAACCTACCTACTAATTAGCTTAGTAGTGGGTTAGCGTCAATGAGCTTCAAATTGATCACACAGGGTTCTCAAATTACCAAATCCATTATGTCCAAAAACTCAAGATCACTCAAGTCCCTTGGCTTAGGCCAAGAGTTGATAAAACTACTCAAGAACTAAAGAGAACATTTCATCAAACACTTGGAGTGCAATAAAAATCAACATCGTAAATTGCAAAGATACTAAAATCTACCACTATTAATTGCAAGAAAAGTGATGTCACAACTCAATTCATCAATCAAAGAAACATCAACATCAAATTGCATTAAATGTAAACAAATCCAACATGAGTCATCATCACAAAAGAGAGCAAATTGAGAAATTGATATAAAAACTAAGAGGGTCAAGATGTAGAAATGAGAAATTATCAAAGAAACAAGATGAGATCTAATATTCAAACATGAAATTGAGATAATCTAACCTAATCTTAACCTAATTCTAGAGAGAAGAGGGAGCTTCTCTCTCTAGAAAACTAACTAAAGGCTCATGTTGGCTAAACTAATTGCTCCCCCCTTTGCTTGGACTTCAATTCTGCATGAAATACACTCAGAAACAAGTTGGAATTGGGCCTGGGCAGCTCAGAAATCGCCCCCAGGATTTTGCCTTCAAGTGGGCCATGTGAGAGTATCGACGCGTGCGCGCCATGTGCGCGTGCGCGTCGCTGGCGAATTCTCGACCCGCGCGGACGCGGCATGTACGTGCCTGGTGCGCGTGCACGTCCTTTGTATATTCCCAACCTTTGTTTCTCCATGCATTCTCCCTTTTTGTATGCTTTTCTCCTCATTTCTTCCATCCAATACTTGCATTACGGACCTGGAATCATTCATCAAACACATCAAGGCATCGAATGGAATTAAAGTGAATTAAAATCACCAATTTAGGGCCTAAAAAGCATGTTTTTACACTTAAGCAAAATTCAAGGGAGAATTACAAAATCATGCTATTTCATTGAATAAATGCGAGAAAGAGTGACAAAATCCCCCAAAATAAGCACAAGATACATCACAAAATCGGGGTTTATCAAGGTGCAGGGGCCAGAATTCCTTGACACCTCAGGATCTGTAGACCCCACAGGATCCCTAGCTATCCCACCTCTCTTTCTCTCTTATTCACACCTTTCCATAACACTCTTCTCCATAATCTCTTCACCACTCATATCCATCTACTATTCCCTAAAACCCACCAACCCCACCTTCTTCACCATTCAAATTCAAAAACATTTCCCTCCCAACCCATCCCCCTCATACATGACTTCCCTCTCTCTCTTACCCTATAAATACCCCCTCTTTACCACCTTCAATTTCACACATCATAAACACTTACCCCCCTTAGCCAAATCCATCACACCCCTCCATTTCCTCCATTTCTTCTTCTTCTCCTTTTTTTTTTCTTCTTTTGCTCGAGGACGAGCAAACCTTTTAAGTTTGGTGTGGGAAAAAGCTCTGCTTTTTGTTTTTTCATAACCATTAATGGCACCTAAGGCCGGAGAAACCTTTAGAAAGAGGAAAGGGAAGGCAATTGCTTCCACCTCGGAATCATGGGAGATGGAGAGATTCATCTCAAAAGTCTATCAATACCACTTCTATGAAGTTGTGGCCAAGAAAAAGGTGATCCCCGAGGTCCCCTTCATGCTCAAAAAGAGTGAATATCCGGAGATCTGACATGAGGTTCTAAGAAGAGGTTGGGAAACTCTCACCAACCCCATCCAACAAGTCAGAATCTTAATAGTTCAAGAGTTCTATGCTAATGAATGGATCACTAGGAACCATGATCAAAGTGTGAACCCGAACCCAAAGAATTGGCTCACAATGGTTCGGGGGAAATACTTGGATTTTAGTGCGGAAAATGTGAGGTTGGCATTCAACTTGCCAATAATGAGAGGAGATTCTCATCCTTTCACTAGAAGAGTCAACTTTGATCAAAGGTTGAACCAAGTCCTCACAGGCATTTGCGTGGAAGGAGCACAATGGAAAAGAGACTCAAGAGGCAAGCCGGTTCAATTGAGAAGGCCTGATCTCAAACCCGTGGCTAGAGGATGGTTAGAGTTCATCTGACGCTCTATCATTCCTACTAGCAACCGATCCGAAGTAACTATGGATCGGGCTATCATGATCCATAGTATCATGATTGGGGAGGAAGTAGAAGTTCATGAGATCATATCTCTAGAACTATACAAGGTGGCTGACAAACCCTCAACTTTGGCAAGGTTAGTCTTTCCTCATCTCATCTGTCACCTATGCATTTCAACTGGAGTTGTCATAGAAGAAGACATCCTCATTGAAGGAGACAAGCCCATTACTAAGAAGAGGATGGAAAAAACAAGAGAGCCTACTCATGGACCTCAATAAGAGCATGAGGAAATTCCTCATCAAGAAATCCCTGAGATACCTCAAGGAATGCATTTCCCTCCACACAACTATTGGGAGCAACTCAACACCTCTTTAGGAGAATTGAGTTCCAACATGGAGCAACTAAGAGTGGAGCACCAAGATCACTCCATCATCCTCCATGAAATCAGAGAGGACCAAAAGGCCATGAGAGAGGAGCAACAAAGGCAAGGAAGAGACATAGAGGAGCTCAAACACTCCATAGGATCTTCAAGAGGAAGAACTAGCCGCCGTCACTAAGGTGGACCCGTTCTTTAATTTCCTTGTTCTTATTCTTCTATTTTTTTATTTTTATGCTTGATGTTTTGTCTATGTTTGTGTCTTTATTACATGATCATTAGTGTTTAGTGTCTATGTCTTAAAGCTATGAATTATTCTATGAATCTTTCAACTTTCTTAAATGAAAAATGTTTTCTGAAAAAGAAAAAGAAGTACATGAATTTTGAATTCTATCTTGAAATTAGTTTAATTATCTTGATGTGGTGGCAATACTTTTTATTTTCTTAATGAATGCTTGAACAGTGCATATTTTTTATAGTGAAGTTTATGAATGTTAAAATTATTGGCTCTTGAAAGAATAATGAAAGAAAAATATTATTGATAATCTGAAAAATCACAAAATTGATTCTTGAAGCAAGAAAAAGCAGTGAAAAATACAAAGCTTGCGAAAAAAAAAAAGAAAGTGGCGAAAAATAAAAAAAAGAAAGAAAAAGAAAAAGCAAGCAGAAAAAGCCAGTAACGCTTTAAACCAAAAGGCAAGGGTAAAAAGGATCCAAGGCTTTGAGCATTAATGGATAGGAGGGCTCAAAGGAATAAAATCCTGGCCTAAGCGGCTAAATCAAGCTGTCCCTAAACATGTGCTTGTGGCGTGAAGGTGTCAAGTGAAAAGCTTGAGACTGAGCAGTTAAAGTCGTGGTCCAAAGCAAAAAGAGTGTGCTTAAGAGCTCTGGACACCTCTAACTGGGGACTCTAGCAAAGCTGAGTCACAATCTGAAAAGGTTCACCCAGTTATGTGTCTGTGGCATTTATGTATCCGGTGGTAATACTGGAAAACAAAATGCTTAGGGTCACGGCCAAGACTCATAAAGTAGCTGTGTTCAAGAATCAACATACTGAACTAGGAGAATCAATAACACTATCTGAATTCTGAGTTCCTATGGATGCCAATCATTCTGAACTTCAAAGGATAAAGTGAGATGCCAAAACTGTTCAGAAGCAAAAAGCTACTAGTCCCGCTCATCTAATTAAAACTAATCTTCATTGATATTTTTGAAACTTATTGTATATTCTCTTCTTTTTATCCTATTTTGTTTTTAGTTTCTTGGAGATAAGCAAAAATTTAAGTTTGGTGTTGTGATGAGCGGATAATTTATTCCCTTTTTGGCATTGTTTTTACATAGTTTTTAGTATGTTTTAGTTACTTTTTTTATATTTTTATTAGTTTTTACGCAAAAATCACATTTATGGACTTTACTATGAGTTTTTGTATTTTCCTGTGATTTCAGATATTTTCTAGCTGAAATGAAGGGACCTGAGTGAAAATCTGATTCAGAGGCTGAAAAAGGACTATAGATGTTGTTGGATTCTGACCCTCCTACACTCGAAATGTATTTTCTGAAGCTACAGAAGCCTAATTGGCGCGCTCTTAATTGCGTTGGAAAGTAGACATCTTGGGTTTTCCAGAAATATATAATAGTCCATACTTTTTTCGAGATTTGATGGCCCAAACTGGCGTTCAAACACCCACCAGAGACCCTTTTCTGGCGTAAAACGCCAGAACTGGCACCAAAACTGGAGTTAAATGACCAAATTGGCATCCAAGCTGATGTTTAACTCCAAGAATGGTCTATGCACGTGAAAGCTTCAATGCTCAGGCCAAGCACACACCAAGTGGGCCCCGAAAGTGGATTTCTGCACTATCTGCACTTAGTTACTCATTTTCTGTAAACCTAAGTTACTAGTTTAGTATAAAAAGCACTTCTTACTATTGTATTCGTATCTAGCTTATGCCATTGTTCACGTTTGGAGGCTGGCCATACGGCCATGCCTAGACCTCTTTTCGCTTATGTATTTTCTACGGTGGAGTTTCTACACCACATAGATTAAGGTGAGGAGCTCTGTTGTTCTTCATGAATTAATGCAAGTACTATTTTTTTTCTTTCAATTCATGCCTACTTCTTCTCCAAGATATACTCTCGTACTTAATTCATTTAAGTCAGAATGAAGGGGTGACCCTTGACATTCACCCAATATCTTCGTTACTCGCTTAGCCAAGATCCGTGTGCCTGACAACTACAAGCGGTCTACATGATGTTCAACGTAGTCATTGGACGACAGCCAGAGTATATTCTCTTGGGTTTAAGCCATGATTCACATCATCTCTCCTGAAAACAGAGCATCTGAAACCGTGATTAGAACCTTCGTGGTATAGGCTAGAACAATTGGCAGCATTTTTGAGATCCGGAAAGTCTAAACCTTGTCTGTGATATTCCGTGTAGGATCTGGGAAGGGATGACTGTGACGAGTTTCAAACTTACGAATGTTGGGTGCAGTGACAGTGTGCAAAAGGATATAGAGATCCTATTCCGACGCTAGTGAGAACCGACAGATGATTAGCCGTGCGGTAGCTGTACCTGGTATTTTTCATCCTAGACGAGAAATCCGATAGTTGATTAGCCGTGTAGAGATCGTACCTAGAATTTTTCATCCTAGAGGATCATACAGCTTGCCATGGAAGGGAGCATGCATGATTGGAGGAAGACAATAAGAAAGCAGAGGTTCAGAAGCAACAAAGCATCTCCAAACGCTTATCTGAAATTCCCACCAATGAATTACATAAGTATCTTTATTTTATTTTATGTTTTATTTATCTTTTAATTATCAAAACTCATAACCATTTGAATCCGCCTGACTAAGATTTACAGGATGACCATAGCTTGCTTCAAGCCGACAATCTCCGTGGGATCAACCCTTACTTACGTAAAGGTATTACTTGGACAACCCAGTGCACTTGCTGCTTAGTTGTGTGGAGTTGTGAAAAGTGTGATCACAATTTCGTGCACCACGGTGTATCAGACTTGTGGCCACAAATGGTGCGGTGATCGGAGCTCAGACGGAGGAGTTATGGGGTTTTGAAATTTACCGTAAAGTTGGGGTTCTTCCTTCTTCTCCCCTGTTGATAGCATTCAGAGTTGTGCTGAAATGGGGAAGAAAGGGAACCGTGCTCACTTAAACGTGCTGGGCCGGTTCAGCCTACGGGCCCTGTTTGGGCCCAGTTCAACCGGTTCGGCCCGTACGGTTCAATCTTGGACCGTTTTCTTCGAAATTAGTGTCAAAATTCTCGTTTCGATTAACTCTATCCTAATTTGATATAATGTTCATATTTCTAATTTTCTTTATTAAATACTAATTTATTGACTAATTATGTTTCGATGAGCTCTATCCTAATTTGATATAATATTCACATTTCTAATTTTCTTTATTAAAAACTAATTTATTGACTAATTATCTACTAATTTAATGGGATTTACATCTGACATCAGACTTGGAGATGAAAGGATCATGCAAGCGAATGGAAAAGGTACAATCACCGTCCACACCATGATAGGAACTAAGAATATCCATGATGTTGTGTTAGTTCCTAAACTGGCTCAAAATCTACTTAGCATTGACCAAATGATGGAGAAAGACTATGTATTATACTTTGAAGAAGACTCATGCAGCATAACTGAAAGAAAAATTAGAAGGCTTCTATCAATAGTTAAAATGAAGAACAAAAGCTTTCCACTAAAATGGAGTTATATTATTGAAACTTTATTAAAAACACAAGAAGATAATTCATGGCTATGGCATCAAAGATTTGGCCATTTTTACTTTCATGGATTAAAACTGCTATACCGTGAGCAACTAATGAGAGATCTACCAAGCATCACAGAGATTAATCAACCTTGAAAAGAATGCTTACTTGGCAAAAAACATCATCAACCATTTTCTTTTGAAAGAGCTTGGCAAGCCAAGGAGATACTTTAATTAGTTCATACTGACATTTGTGGTTCAATGAAGATCCCATCACTCAATAACAACAGGTACTTCATTTTTTTATCGATGATTTTGCTAGAATGATGTGGGTATATTTCCTACATGAAAAATTAGATATTTTTTGCATCTTCAAGAAGTTTAACATGTAAAAAATCAAAATGGTCATATCATCAAGGTACTTCGTAGGGATAGGGAACTAAATTCACTTCCAAAGAATTTAATAAATTCTGCGAAGAAGAGGGTGTCGAGCGTCAAATCACAGTGGGATATGCTCCTGAGCAAAATGGAGTATCTAAGAGAAAAAATAGAACTATGATGGAAATGGCTCGTTTAATCCTCAAGGAAAAAAATTCGCCAAATATCTTCTGGGTAGAAGTTGTTTACATAACAGTATACCTACTAAATCGTTGTCCCACTAAGATAATAGAAAATAAAATTTCAATTGGAGCATAGAGTGGACGTAAACCTTTCGAAAAGCATCTAAGAGTCTTTGGTTGCATATATTATGTCTACATTCCCATACAAAAAAGAAGCAAGCTCGATGAGAAGATAGAAAAAGGAATCTTCCTTGGATATAGTACACTATCAAAAGGATATCGTGTGTATAACTTGCAAATGAAAAAACTCATAATTATTCGAGATATGGAGTTTGACAAAAAATGGTTCATGGAATTGGGAAGATGAAAAAGTCGAGAAAGGAAGCATTGAAGTATCACTGCAATCACCTACAAGACTAGAAGAATAAGAACGTGAAGAAGCAGGTGATGAGCGGATAATTTATACGCTTTTTGGCATTGTTTTTAGTATGTTTTAGTATATTTTAGTTAGTTTTTATTATATTTTTATTAGTTTTTATTCAAAAATCATATTTCTGGACTTTACTATGAGTTTGTGTGTTTTTCTAGGATTTCAGGTATTTTCTGGCTAAAATTGAGGGACCTGAGCAAAAATCTTATTTAGAGGCTAAAAAAGGACTGTAGATGCTGTTGGATTCTGACCTCCCTGTACTCGAAGTGGATTTTCTGGAGCTACAGAAGCCTAATTGGCGCGCTCTCAATTTCGTTGGAAAGTAGACATTCTGGGCCTTCCAAGTCAGCATAAAAATTATGAGATTTGATGGCCCAAACTGGCGTTCCAAGTCAGCATAAAAATTCTGGCGTCAAAACGCCAGAACTGGCATAAAAGCTGGAGTTAAACGCCCAAACTGGCACAAAAGCTGACGTTTAACTCCAAGAAAGGTCTCTACACGTGACAGCTTCAATGCTCAGCCCAAGTACACACCAAGTAGGCCCCGGAAGTTGATTTCTACACTAACTATTCTAGCTTACTCATTTTCTGTTACCCTAGGTCACTAGTTTTTTATAAAAACTACTTTTAGTGATTCATATTATACCTCATGACACTTTACATGTTCATATTGTATTCTCTACGGCATGAGTCTCTAAACCCCATGGTTGGGGGTGAGGAGCTCTGCTGTGTTTTGAGGAATTAATGCAATTACTACTGTTTTCCATTCAATCACGCTTGCTTCCATTCTAAGATATTCACTCGTACTTCAACTTGATAAATGTGATGATCTGTGACACTCATCACCATTCTCAACCTATGAACGCGTGCCTGACAACCACCTCCGTTCTACCTTAGACTGAGTGCTTATCTCTTAGCCTCCTAGTTCAGATCAGAGTCTTCGTGGTATAAGCTAGAATCAATTGGCAGCATTCTTGAGATCCGGAACGTCTAAACCTTGTCTGTGGAATTCTGAGTAGGATCTAGGATAGGATGACTGTGACGAGCTTCAAACTCTCAAGTGCTGGGCGTAGTGACAGACGCAAAAGGATCAATGGATCCTATTCCAGCATGAGTGAGAACCAACAGATGATTCATCGTGCGGTGACAGCACATTTGGACCATTTTCACTGAGAGGACAGATGGTAGCCATTGACAATAATGATCCACCAACATACAGCTTGCCATGGAAGGAACCCTGCGTGCATGAAGAAGAAGACAGTAGAAAAGCAGAAATTCAGAAGACAGAGCATCTCCAAAACCTCAACATGTTCTCCATTACTGCATAACAAGTATTTATTTCATGTTCTTTTACTTTTTACAATTAAATCTAAGAATTATTGATATCCTGACTAAGAGTTACAAGATAACCATAGCTTGCTTCAAGCCGACAATCTCCGTGGGATCGACCCTTACTCACGTAAGGTATTACTTGGACGTCCCAGTGCACTTGCTGGTTTGTTGTGCAGAATTGCAAAAGTGTGATTGTGATTTTGTGCACCAAGTTTTTGGCACGTCATTTACTATGCCAGCCGTGTTCTAAATGACGCACAGAAAAACTACACAACCATAGAAAAAGAGTTGCTTACAGTGGTTTATGCCATTGACAAGTTTAGATCCTATTTAGTAGGTTCAAAAGTGATTGTGTATACTGACCATGCTGCTATTAAATATCTACTCACAAAGCAGGATTCCAAACCCAGGCTCATAAGATGGGTGTTGCTTCTGCAAGAGTTTGATATAGAAATAAGAGACAGAAAAGGGACAGAGAACCAAGTGGTTGATCATCTGTCCCGGATAGAACCAGTAGAAGGGGCGTCCTCCCCATCTATTGAGATATCTGAAACCTTTCCGGATGAGCAATTGTTTGCCATTCAGGAAGTACCATGGTTTGCAGACATTGCAAACTATAAAGCTGTGAGGTTCATACCCAAGGAGTACAGCAGGGTGCAAACAAAAAAACTAATTTCTGATGCAAAGTACTACTTATGGGATGAACCATATCTCTTTAAGAGATGTGCAGACGGAATGATCCGCAGATGCGTACCTAGAGAAGAGGCACAGAAGATCCTATGGCATTGCCATGGATCACAATATGGAGGACATTTTGGAGGTGAGCGAACAGCCACTAAGGTCCTCCAATGTGGCTTCTAATGGCCTACTCTCTATAGAGATGCCCGAGAGTTTGTGCGTAACTGTGACAGTTGCCAAAGAGCTGGCAACTTGCCCCATGGTTATGCCATGCCTCAATAAGGGATCTTAGAGATTGAGTTGTTTGATGTTTGGGGTATTGACTTCATAGGTCCTTTCCCACCGTCATACTCAAACACTAACATTCTGGTGGCAGTAGACTATGTAGCTAAATGCGTAGAAGCAATTGCCACACCCACTAATGATACTAAGACCGTGCTGAAATTCCTCAAGAAATAAATCTTCAGCAGATTTGGCATCCCCAGAGTATTAATTAGTGACGGGGGCACTCATTTCTGCAATAAACAACTATACTCTGCTATGGTCCGATATGGAATTAGCCACAAAGTAGCAACTCCATATCACCCACAGATAAATGGGCAGGCTGAAGTCTCTAATAGAGAACTAAAAAGAATCCTGGAAAGGACTGTAATTGCCCGTTGAAAGGATTGGTCAAAAAGTTTGGATGATGCTCTGTGGGCATACAGAACAGCATTCAAGACTCCTATAGAAACCTCTCCATACCAGCTTGTGTATGGCAAGGCCTGTCATCTGCCCGTGGAACTGGAACATAAGGCCTACTGGGCAACCAGATTCCTAAACCTGGATGCTAAGTTAGCTGGAGAGAAAAGATTGCTCCAGCTGAATGAGCTAGAGGAATTCAGACTCAATGTTTTTGAAAATGCAAAATTTATAAGGAAAAAGAAAAAAGGTGGCATGACAAGAAACTGTCATCTAGAGTCTTTGAACCAGGACAGAAGGTTCTGCTGTTTAATTCTAGGCTCAGATTATTCCTGGGGAAATTAAAATCCCGGTGGAGGAGACCATATGTGATTACAAGTGTGTCACCATATGGATATGTTGAGCTTCAGGATACTGACTCTGACAAAAAGTTCATTGTTAATGGATAGAGAATCAAACATTATCTTGAAAGCAATTTTGAGCAAGAATGCTCAAAACTGAGGCTTGAATAAAGCTCAGTCAAGGTCCAGCTAAAGACAATAAAGAAGCACTTATTGGGAGGCAACCCAATTTTTATTTATCTATGTTAATTTTCCATTTTCCATTGTTATTTTATGTCTTCTTTAGGTTGATGATCATATGGAGTCACAAAAATAACTACAAAAATCAAAGCAAATTCAAAAATAGCATTAAAAACAGCACACCCTGGAGGATGAGCTTACTAGCGTTTAAACGCCAGTAAGGGTAACAGAATGGGCGTTAAACGCCCAGTTTGGCACCATTCTGGGAGTTTAACGCCAGAAATGGGCACCAGAGTGGTGTTTAATGCCAGGAAAGGGCACCAAGCTGGCGTTAAACGCCAGAAATGGGCAGCAACCTGGCGTTTAACGCCAGGATTGGCACTCAAAGGGGCGTTTACACGCCAGAATGGTGCAGGGATGAGAAATCCTTGGCACCTCAGGATCTGTGGACACCACAAGATCCCCACCTACCTCAACTCAATCTCTTTCTTCTTCACACATTCCAATAACACCCTTCCCCAAATACTCTTCCCCATCACCTCTTAACCACTCACACCTCTCCATCTCTTCCATTCTCTTCTTCTTCTCCTCCCTTCTTTCTTCTTTTGCTTGAGGACGAGCAAACCTTCTAAGTTTGGTGTGGAAAAAGCATTGCTTTTTGCTTTTTGTGTTTCCATAACCATTTATGGCACCTAAGGCCGGAGAAACCTCTAGAAAGAGCAAAAGGAAGGCAAACGTTTCCACCTCCGAGTCATGGGAAATGGAGAGATTCATCTCAAAAGCCCATCACTAAGAAAAGGATGGAGCAAACAAGAGAGCCCATTCATGGACCTCAACAAGAGCATTCCACTATCCTCCATGAAATTAGAGAGGACCAAAAGGCCATGAGAGAGAAGCAACAAAGGTAAGGAAGAGACATAGAGGAGCTAAAGTACTTCATAAGATCTTCAAGAGGAAGAACAAGCCACCATCACTAAGGTGGACCCGTTCTTTAATCTCCTTGCTCCTATTTTTCTATTTTTCGAAAATTATGCTTTATGTTTTATCTATGTTTGTGTCTTTATCACATGATCATTAGTGTCTTAGTGTCTATGACTTAAAGCTATGAATGTCCTATGAATCCATCACCTTTCTTAAAATGAAAAATGTTTTCTAAAAAAGAAAGTGAAGTACGTGAATTTCGAATTTTAAAACAGTTTAATTATTTTGATGTGGTGGCAATGCTTTTTGTCTTTCTGAATGACTGCTTGAACAGTGCATATTTTTGAATTTGTTGTTTATGAATGTTAAAATTGTTTGCTCTTGAAAGAATAATGGAAAAGGAGAAATGTTATTGATAATCTGAAAAATCATAAAAATGATTCTTGAAGCAAGAAAAACCAGTGAATACAAAGCTTGCGGGAAAACAAAAAAAACAAAAAAAAAGAGAAAGAAAAAGAAAAAGCAAGTAGAAAAAGCCAATAGCCCTTTAAACCAAAAGGCAAGGGTAAATAAAAAGGATCCAAGGCTTTGAGCATCAGTGGATAGAAGGGCCTACAGGAATAAAATCCTGGCCTAAGCGGCTAAACCAAGCTGCCTCTAACCATGTGCTTGTGGCGTGAAGGTGTCAAGTGAGAAGCTTGAGACTGAGCGATTAAAGTCGCGGTCCAAAGCAAAAAGAGTGTGCTTTAGAGCTCTGGACACCTCTAATTGCGGACTCTAGCAAAGCTGAGTCACAATCTAAAAAGGTTCACCCAGTTATGTGTCTGTGGCATTCATGTATCCGGTGGTAATACTGGAAAACAAAATGCTTAGGGTAACGGCCAAGACTCATAAAGTAGCTGTGTTCAAGAATCAACATACTGAACTAGGAGAATCAATAACACTATCTGAATTCTGAGTTCCTATAGATGCCAATCATTCTGAACTTCAAAGGATAAAGTGAGATGCCAAAACTGTTCAGAAGCGAAAAGCTAATAGCCCCGCTCATCTAATTAAGACTGATCTTCATAGATGTTTTTGGAATTCATTGTATATTCTATTCTTTTTATCCTACTTTGTTTTTAGTTGCTTGGGGACAAGCAACAATTTAAGTTTGGTGTTGTGATGAGCGGATAATTTATACGCTTTTTGGCATTATTTTTAGTATGTTTTAGTATATTTTAGTTAGTTTTTATTATGTTTTTATTAGTTTTTATTCAAAAATCATATTTCTGGACTTTACTATGAGTTTGTGTATTTTTCTATGATTTCAGGTATTTTCTGCCTGAAATTGAGGGACCTGAGCAAAAATATGATTCAGAGGCTAAAAAAGGACTGTAGATGCTGTTGGATTCTGACCTCCCTACACTCAAAGTAGATTTTCTGGAGCTACAAAAGTCTAATTGGCACGCTCTCAATTTCGTTGAAAAGTAGACATCCTGGGCTTTCCAGCAATATATAATAGTCCGTACTTTGCTTGAGATTTAATGGCCCAAACCGGCATTCCAAGTCAGCATAAAAATTCTGGCGTCAAAACGCTAGAACTGGCATAAAAGCTGGAGTTAAACGCCCAAACTGGCACAAAAGCTGGCGTTTAACTCCAAGAAAGGTCTCTACACGTGAAAGCTTCAATGCTCAGCCCAAGCACACACCAAGTGGGCCCCGAAAGTGGATTTCTACACTAACTATTCTAGCTTACTCATTTTCTGTACCCCTAGGTCACTAGTTTATTATAAAAACTACTTTTAGTGATTCATCTTGTACCTCATGACACTTTACACATTTTATATTGTATTCTCTACGGCATGAGTCTCTAAACCCCATGGTTGGGGGTGAGGAGCTCTGCTGTGTTTTGATGAATTGATGCAATTACTACTGTTTTCCATTCAATCGCGCTTGCTTCCATTCTAAGATATTCACTCGTACTTCAACTTGATGAATGTGATGATCTGTGACACTCATCACCATTCTTAACCTATGAACGCGTGCCTGACAACCACCTCCGTTCTACCTTACACTGAGTGCTTATCTCTTAGCCTCCTGGTTCAGATCAGAGTCTTTGTGGTATAAGCTAGAATCAATTGGCAGCATTCTTGAGATCCGGAACGTCTAAACCTTGTCTGTGGTATTCTGAGTAGGATCTGGGATAGGATGACTGTGACGAGCTTCAAACTCACAAGTGCTGGGCGTAGTGACAAACGCAAAAGGATCAATGGATCCTATTCCAGCATGAGTGAGAACCGATAGATGATTAACCGTGCGGTGACAGCGCATTTAGACCATTTTCACTGAGAGGACAGATGGTAGCCATTGACAACGGTGATCCACCAACATACAGCTTGCCATGGAAGGAACCCTGCGTGCATGAAGAAGAAGATAGTAGGAAAGCAGAAATTCAAAAGACAGAGCATCTCCAAAACATCAACCTATTCTCCATTACTGCATAACAAGTATTTATTTCATGTTCTTTTACTTTTTACAATTAAATCTAAGAATTATTGATATCCTGACTAAGAGTTACAAGATAACCATAGCTTGCTTCAAGCCGAAAATCTCCGTGGGATCGATCCTTACTCACGTAAGGTATTACTTGGATGACCCAGTGCACTTGCTGGTTAGTTGTGCGAAATTACAAAAGTGTGATTGTGATTTCGTGCACCAACAGGCACAACTACTCCAACAGTAGAAGTAACCACTGATTCTCCTCCAAGAAAAATTAAGTCTCTACAAGATGTATACGAAACATATAATTTTGCTAAGATCGGGCCTACAAGCTTTGAAGAAGCAGAAAAGCAAGAAGAATGGAGAAATGCCATAGAAGAAGAAATCAAGATGATCGAGAAGAACAACACATAAAAACTGGTAGATCACCCTTCATTAGAGTCAAAGAGGTATACAAGACTAACCTCAATCTCGATGAATCTATTCAGAAGCATGGTGCACGAAATCGTGATCGTTCATTCCTTGGTAACGGCGCCAAAAACTTGGTGCGCACGTTCAAAATTTTAGTTCTTTGTCACAACTTCGCACAACTAACCAGCAAGTGCACTGGGTCATCCAAGTAATAAACCTTACGTGAGTAAGGGTCGATCCCACGGAGATTGTCGGCTTGAAGCAAGCTATGGTCACCTTGTAAATCTCAGTCAGGCAGATTCAAATGGTTATAGAGTTTTGATAATTAAAATATAAATAAAACGTAAAATAAAGATAGAGATACTTATGTAATTCATTGGTGAGAATTTTAGATAAGTGTATAGAGATGCTTAGTTCCTTCTGAATCTCCGCTTTCCTACTGCTTTCATCCAATCCTTCATACTCCTTTCCATGGCAAGCTGTATGTAGGGCATCACCGTTGTCAATGGCTACATCCCGTCCTCTCAGTGAAAATGGTCCGAAATGTGCTGTTACCGCACGGCTAATCATTTGTCGATTCTCAATCATACTGGAATAGGATTCATTAATCCTTTTGCGTCTGTCACTACGCCCAGCACTTGCAAGTTTGAAGCTCGTCACAGGCATCCCTTCCCATATCCTACTCGGAATGAGGGGTTTATATAGGAGTGGGGGGAGGTTTAGGGTTCGGCCATTAGGGTTGGGTTTGGGAGGGAAAAAAATTTGAATTTTGGAGATAGGTAGGGTTCATGGGGAAGAGTGGAGGGATATGAGTGGTTAAGAGGTGATGGGGAAGAGTGATGGAGGTGATTGGTGAAGGGTATTTAGGGAAGAGGGTTATGAAAAGGTGTGAAGAGAGAGTTAGGGTAGGTGGGGATCCTGTGGGGTCCACAGATCCTGTGGAGATCCTGTGGGATCCACAAATCCAGTGGGGTCAAGGACTTAACATCCCTGCTCCAATTAGGCGTGTAAAAATGCCCTTTGTATGCAATACTGGCGTTTAACGCCAGACTGCTGCCTGTTTTTGGCGTTAAACGCCCAAATGTAGCCTGTTTTTGGCGTTTAACGCCAGGTTAATGCTTGTTTCTGGCGTTAAACGCCAGCTTGGTGCTTGTTTCTGGCGTTAAACGCCAGACAGATGCTTGTTTCTGGCGTTTAAACGCCAGAGTGCTCTTCCTCCAGGGTGTGTTGTTTCTTCTGCTGTTTTTGATTCTGTTTTTTAATTTTTCAGTTGTTCTTGTGACCTCACATGATCATCAACCTAATAGAACACGAAATAACAATAAAAATAAAATAGATATAATTAAATAACATTGGGTTGCCTCCCAACAAGCATTTCTTTAATGTCAATAGCTTGACAGTGAGCTCTCATGGAGCCTCATAGATATTCAGAGCATTGTTGGAACCTCCCAACACCAAACTTAGAGTTTGACTGTGGGGCTTTGGTTGACTCTACAGTGAGAGAAGCTTTTCATGCTTCCTTTCCATGGTTACAGAAGGAGATCCTTGAGTCTTAAATATAAGGTAGTCCTCATTCAGTTGAAGGACCAACTCTCCTCTGTCCACATCAATCACAGCTCTTGTTGTGGCTAGGAAGGGTCTTCCAGGGATGATAGATTCATCCTCATCCTTCCCAGTGTCTAGGATTATGAAATCAACATGGATGTAAAGGCCTTCAACCTTTACTAACACGTCCTCTACTAGTCCATAAGCCTGTTTTCTTGATTTATCTACCATCTCTAGTGAGATTCTTGTAACTTGCACCTCAAAGATCCCAAGTTTCTCCATTACAGAGAGTGGCATAAGGTTAATGCCTGACCCCAGGTCACACAGAGCCTTCTCAAAGGTCATGGTGCCTATGGTACAAGGTATTAAGAATTTACCAGGATCCTGTTCCTTTTGAGGTAATTTCTGCCTATCCAATGCATTTAGTTCATTGGTGAGCAAGGGAGGTTCATCTTTCCAAGTCTCATTACCAAATAATTTGGCATTCAGCTTCATGATTGCACCAAGGTATTTAGCAACTTGCTCTTCAGTAATGTCTTCATCCTCTTCAGAGGAAGAATACTCATTAGAGCTCATGAAGGGCAGAAGGAGGTTCAATGGAATCTTTATGGTCTCTAGATGAGCCTCAGATTCCTTTGGTTCCTCAAAGGGAAACTCCTTATTGGTCAGTAAACATCCCAGGAGGTCTTCCTCACTAGGATTCACGTCCTCCACCTCCTCTTTGGGTTCAGCCACACCAAGCAAGGTAATGGCCTTGCACTCTCTTTTTGGATTCTCTTCTGTATTGCTTGGGAGAGTACTAGGAGGGGTTTCAGTGACTCTTTTACTCAGCTAGTCCACTTGTGCCTCCAAATTTCTAATGGAGGACCTTGTTTCATTCATGAAACTTAGAGTGGCCTTAGATAGATCAGAGACTATATTTGCTAAGCTAGATGAATTCTGCTTAGAATTCTCTGTCTGTTGGTGAGTGGATGATGGAAAAGGCTTGCTATTGCTAAAACTATTTCTTCCACCATTATTAAAGCCTTGTTGAGGCTTTTGTTGATCCTTCCATAAGAAATTTGGATGATTTCTCCATGAGGGATTATAGGTGTTTCCATAGGGTTCCCCCATGTAATTCACCTCTGCTATTGCAGGGTTCTTAGGATCATAAGCTTCTTCTTCAGAAGATGCCTCTTGAGTACTATTGGATGCAGCTTGCAATCCATTCACACTCTGAGAAATCATATTGACTTGCTGAGTTAATATTTTATTCTGAGCCAATATGGCATTCAGAGTATCAATTTCAAGAACTCCCTTCCTCTGAGGGGTCCCATTACTCACAGGATTCCTTTCAGAAGTGTACATGAACTGGTTATTTGCAACCATGTCAATGAGTTCCTGAGCTTCTGCAGGTATTTTCTTTAGGTGAATGGATCCACCTGCAAAATGGTCTAATGACATCTTTGATAATTCAGACAGACCATCATAGAATATATCCAGGATGGTCCATTCTGAAAGCATGTAAGAAGGACACTTTTTGGTCAGTTGCTTGTATCTCTCCCAAGCTTCATAGAGGGATTCACCTTCTTTCTGTTTGAAGGGTTAAGAAAGCCGTGACCAGCTTATCCCAAGTGTTCAGGCTATCTTTAAGTTGAGAGTCCAACCATATTCTAGCTCTGTCTCTTACAGCAAACGGGAAAAGCATAAGCCTGTAGACCTCGGGATCAATCCCATTGGTCTTAACAGTATCACAGATCTACAAGAATTCAGTTAAGAACTGAAAAGAATCTTCTGATGAAAGTCCATGAAACTTACAATTCTGTTGCATCAGAGAAACTAATTGAGGTTTTAGCTCAAAATTATTTGCTCCAATGGCAGGGATTGAGATGCTTCTTCCATGTAAGTTGGAATTTGGTGCAGTAAAGTCACCAAGCAACTTCCTTGCATCTCCACCATTATTATTATTTTCGGCCATGTCTACTTTTTTTTTTTTCAAAAATTTTAGTAAAGTCCTCTTTAGAGTGTTGTGTTTTAACTTCTCTTAGCTTCCTCTTCAGAGTCCTTTCAGGTTCTGGATCAGCTTCAACAAGAATGTTCTTGTCCTTGCTCCTACTCATATGAAAAAGAAGGGAACAGAAAATAATAGGGATACTCTTTGCCACAGTAGAGAGATTCCTTTATGTGAGTAGAAGAGAAGAAAAAGAATTCGAACACAGAAAGAGGGAGAGGGTTCGAATTTTTAAGAAGAAGAGAAGTGTTAGTAGATAAATAAAATAATTAGAAAGAGATGAGGGGGAGAGAATTCGAAAATAAAATAAAATAAAAATATTTTTGTTTTTAATTTAAAATTAAAGTTAAAATTCGAAAATTAAAAAGACAAATAAAATTAAATCAAATTAAAATTTAAAACAAATAGTTAATTAAAAAGGAATTTTGAAAAAGAGGGGAGGGGTTTTCGAAAATAAGAGAGAGAGAATTAGTTAGGTAGTTTTGAAAAAGATAAGAATCAAACAAAAAGATAGGATTAATTTGAAAAAGATTTGAAGATCAATTTGAAAAGATAAGAGGTTAGAAAAGAAGTTAGAAAAGATTTTGAAATTGATTTTGAAAAAGATGTGATTGAAATTTATTTTGAAAAAGATTTGAAAAAGAAATTTAAAAAGATTTGATTTTGAAAATTTAAAGTTGATTACTTGACTAACAAGAAACTAAAAAGATATGATTCTAAACTTTAAAGATTGAACCTTTCTTAATAGGCAAGCAACAAACTTTAAAATTTTTGAATCAATCACATTAATTGTTAGTAAAAATTTTGAAATTATGAAACAAAATAAGAAAAAGATTTTTGAAAATCAATTTGAACTTTTCGAAAATATGAAAGAAAAAATGAAAAAGATTTGATTTTTGAAAAAGATTTGAAAAAAGATAGAATTTTTAAATTGAAAATTTGACTTGACTCATAAGAAACAACTAGATTTTTAAAATTTTTTTGACTAAATCAAATCAAATTTTCGAAAATTTATGAGAGAAAAAGGGAAAGATATTTTTTTTTTATTTTTGAATTTTTAATGAGGAGATAGAAAAACATCAAAAAGACTCAAACACATGAAAATTATGAATCAAAACACATGATGCATGCAAGAACACTTTGAATGTCAAGATGAACACCAAGAACACTTTGAATGTCAAGATGAACACCAAGAACTTATTTTTGAAAAAAAAAAATTAAGAAAGAAAAACATGCAAGACACCAAACTTAGAAATTTTCAAACTTTAGACACTAACAAATTGAAAATGCATATGAAAAATAAGAAAAGACACCAAACATAAAAATGCAAAGATCAAACAAAGCAAATCATCAAGAACAACTTGAAGATTATGAAGAACACCATGCATGAGTTTTCGAAAATTTTAATGAAATTAAAAAGATGCAATTGACAAAAAACTTAAAAATTGCCAGTAGACTCAAACAAGAAACATAAAATATTTTTGGTTTTATGATTTTATTAATTTTTTTGGATTTTTCAAAAATTAATTGGAAAAAGAAAATTAAGGATTTCAAAATTTCTAATGAGAATTCCAGGAATCATGCAATGTTAGTCTAAACCTCCGGTTCAGGAATTAGACATGGCTTACTAGCCAGCCAAGCTTTCAGTGAAAGCTCCGGTCCAAAACACTAGACATGGCCAATGGCCAGCCAATCTTTAGCATACAAATCAGGCATACAACAGCTGATACGATGGGAGTCCAAGGACTCTTTGTGATGATAAGTTGAAACCTCGGTCCAAAAGAATTAGACATGGCTTCACAGCCAGCCAGACTTCAACAAATCATCATGAAACTCTAGAATTCATTCTTAAAAATTCTGAAGCTATAGAATAATTTATTTATTTCATAGAAATAATTTTTTTTTGGAAAATTTTTCGAAAATAGAAATAAAAAATAAAAATAAAAAGCTTAAAAATAAAATTACCTAATATGAGCAACAAGATGAACCGTCAGTTGTCCAAACTCGAACAATCCCCGGCAACGGCGCCAAAAACTTGGTGCACAAAATCGTGATCGTTCATTCCTTGGTAACGGCGCCAAAAACTTGGAACGCACGTTCATAATTTTAGTTCTGTGTCGCAACTTCGCACAACTAACCAGCAAGTGCACTGGGTAGTCCAAGTAATAAACCTTACGTGAGTAAAGGTCGATCCCATGGAGATTGTCGGCTTGAAGCAAGCTATGGTCACCTTGTAAATCTCAGTCAGGCGGATTCAAATGGTTATAGAGTTTTAATAATTAAAATATAAATAAAACATAAAATAAAGATAGAGATACTTATGTAATTCATTGGTGAGAATTTCAGATAAGCGTATAGAGATGCTTAGTTCCTTTTGAAACTACGCTTTCCTACTGCTTTCATCCAATCCTTCATACTCCTTTCCATGGCAAGCTGTATGTAGGGCATCACCGTTGTCAATGGCTACATCCTGTCCTCTCAGTGAAAATGGTCCAAAATGCGCTGTCACCGCACAGCTAATCATCTGTCGGTTCTCGATCATACTGGAATAGGATTCAGTAATCCTTTTGCGTATGTCACTACGCCCAGCACTCGCGAGTTTGAAGCTCATCACAGCCATCCCTTCCCAGATCCTACTCGGAATACCACAGACAAGGTTTAGACTTTCCGGATCTCAAGAATGGCCGCCAATAATTCTAGCCTATACCACGAAGACTCTGATCTCACGATCAGGAGGCTAAGAGATATGCATTCAAGCTTGCTTTCATGTAGAACGGAAGTGTTTGTCAGGCACGCATTCATAAGTGAGAATGGTGATGAGCGTCACATAATCATCACATTCATCATGTTCTTGTGTGCGAATGAATATCTTAGAGAAGAAATAGGCTTGAGTTGAATAGAAAAACAATAGTACTTTGCATTAATTCATGAGGAACAGCAGAGCTCCACACCTTAATCTATGGTGTGTAGAAACTCTACCGTTGAAAATACATAAGTGAAAATAGGGTAGACATGGCCGAGTGGCCAGCCTCCCATGGAGGTCTAGAGATTTAAAAATGATCAAAAGATGATCCCCCAAATAAGATTTCAAATACAATAGTAAAAAGTCCTATTTATACTAAACTAGTTAGTATGGTTTACAGAAATGAGTAAATGATGCAGAAATCCACTTCTGCGCCCACTTGGTGTGTGCTTAGGCTGAGCATTGAAGCTTTCACATGTAGGGGTCTTCCTTGGAGTTGAACGCCAGTTTGTAACCTGTTTCTGGCGTTTAACTCCAGAATAGGGCAGAAAGCTGGCGTTGAACGCCAATTTGCGTCATCTAAACTCAGACAAAGTATGGACTATTATATATTGCTGGAAAGCCCTGGATGTCCACTTTCCAACGCAATTCAGAGCATGCCATTTGGACTATTGTAGCTCCAGAAAATCCACTTTGAGTGCAGGGATGTCAGAATCCAATAGCATCTACAGTCCTTTTTCAGCCTCTGAATCTGATTTTTGCTCAAGTCCCTCAATTTCAGCCAGAAATTACCTGAAATCATAGAAAAATACACAAACTCATAGTAAAGCCCAGAAATGTGAGCCTACACTCTACTATGATCATGAATTTAGGAGGAGTAAAAGTGAGCCTACACTCTACATCTAGACACAAGGTAATTCAAACACTCTTATAGTTTCCTTGTACGTGGACGATCTTATCTATACAGAAAACAATGAGACTATGACCAAAGATTCAGAGAAGAAATGAAGAAGACATTTGAGATGATTGACTTAGGATTGATGCACTATTTTCTTGGCATTGAGGTAAACCAAAATGAAGACAAAAATTTCATCTCGCAAAAGAAATACACTCAAAATTTGCTGTAAAGATTGAAGATGAATAATTGCAAAGTAGTATCTACTCCTCTAGTCCATAATGAGAAATTACAAAAAGAAGATAGATCTGGAGAGGCAGATGCTTCGTAATACATAAGTCTTATTGGAAGTCTCCTTTATCTTACTACCACAAGACCCGACATGTATGAAACAAGTCTATTGTCAAGATTCATGCAAAAGGCAAGTCAGAAATACTATAAAGTTGCAAGAAGGATCTTAAGATACCTACAAGGTACAAAAGATTATGGCATTTATGATAAATCTATTGAAGATATAAACTACTTGGATATACCGATAATGATTGGATAGGATCAATTGATGACATGAAAAGCACTTCTGGATATGTATTTACACTACGATTAGGAGTATTATCTTGGGCATAAAATATACAAGAATCTGTGGCTCAATCATCTGTTGAAGCTGAGTATGTTACAGCCGCAAATGCTACTAGTCAAGCAATATGACTAAGAAAAATATTCGAAGACATAGGAGAACAACAAAAAGAACCAACAACTATATTGTGTGACAGCAAGTCAGCAATAGCAATAGCAAACAATCCAGTTCATCATGGAAGGACCAAGCATATAACTATCAAGTATCATTTTATATGAGAAGCCATATTGGAGAAAAAGATAAAGATCGAATATTGCAACACAGATGAGCAACTGGCTGACATCTTTATCAAGGCACTACCAATATCAAAGTTTGAACTATTTCGAGAGATGCTTGGAGTTAGACATATGTCTATCAAAGAGGAGTATTGATTATGCTACACATTTGTGGAATTTTCTAGAATTCTCATAATCTTGTTTCATAAAAATAAATATTTAGATATTATAATGGAGAACTCTAGAAAATAAATAAATAAATCAAGTAACTAGAAAGATATAAGAAGATAATATTTAGAAATATCTATAATATCCAAGAACTAGAATTATCTAGAAATTGTAATGAACCAACTTGTGAAGCCTATAAATAGGCCATCATAAAATTTATTGTAACTAACTAACAAACATATTAAATTTCAGTAGTCTTTGTACTCTCTTCTCAAACTATTCATCCAAATCACTCATTCATTAAAATTATCCTTAATATTCTTACTTAACAATTCAAGTCCATCATATACTAAACCAACTTCAAACTATGATGAATGTAAAATTAAACCAAATTAGTGAAATTATTCCGGTGTTCGTATCTTTTTTAATTGAATATCAGTATAAATATTTATGTGTTTTAATATTTTTTAATTTTTATTTTGAGGTTTTCCAACTTATTTTTCAACTATGTTAAATGTAGTTTTAATATTCTACTTTGCACAAAACAATGGTTACTCTTATATTTTTCATTATTCATCTTTAAAAATTATTATCATTCTCAAACCTTAGCTTTCTCATAATCCTCTGTTATTATTTTTTAACATATTTTTTTCATATTAGAATCTAGAGTCATAACTACTATTCACTATCAACCTAATTACGCCTGCCTCCTCAAATCAAGTGCTCTATTGTTTATGTCATAAATTTGTGTTATCTTTTAAGGAAGGGAGCTCAAATTTTTTAGTTTTTGTCTTGAAAAACTAAAGAAAGCTTGGATATGGTGGGACTCACAACCTAAAGAAAGCTTGAACTCTTGGGAAAAATTAGTCAATGCTTTCTTGGCCAAGTTCTTTCCACCTCAAAAGTTGAGCAAACTTAGAGTGGAAGTCTAAACCTTCAGACAGAATGAAGGTGAATCCCTCAATAAAGCTTGGAAAAGATACAAGCAATTGATCAGGAGGTGTCCTTCTGACATGCTTTCAGAATGGAGCATCCTATGTATATTCTATATTGGTCTGTCTGAATTGTCCAAGATGTCATTGGACCACTTTGCTGGTGGATCTCTTCATCTGAAGAAAACACCTGCAGAAGCCAGGAACTCATTGAGATGGTTGCAAATAACCAGTTCATGTACACTTCTGAATGAAATCCTGTGAAAAATAGGATGACTCAGAAGAAAAAAGTTCTTGAGATTGATACTCTGAATGCCATATTGGCTCAGAATAAAATATTGACTCAGCAAGTCAATATGATTTCTCAGAGTCTGACTGAAATGCAAGCTGCATCAGGCAGTACTAAAGAAGCCTCCTCTGAAGGAGAAGCTTATGACCGTGAGAATCCTGCAACGGAAGAGGTGAATTACATGGGAGAATCCTATGAAAACACTTATAATCATTCATGGAGGAATCATCTTAATTTCTCATGGAAGGATCAACAGAAGCCTAATCAAGGCTTCAATAATAATAATAATGGTAGGAGAAATAGGTTTGGCAGTAGCAAGCCTTTTCCATCATCTTCCCAGCAACAGACAGAGAATTCTAAGCAGAGCCTCTCCGACTTAGCAGCCATAGTCTCTGATCTATCTAAGACCACTCTCAGTTTCATGACTGAAACAAGATCCTCCATTAGAAATTTAGAGGCACAAGTAGGTCAGCTGAGTAAAAGAGTCACTGAAATCCCTCCTAGTACTCTCCCAAGCAATACAGAAGAGAACCCAAAGAGAGAGTGCAAGGCCATCAATATGTCCAACATGGTCGAACCTGTAGAGGAGGGAGAGGCAGTTAATTCCAGTGAGGAAGACCTCAATGGACGTCCACTGGCCACTAAGGAGTTCCCTAATGAGGAACCAAAGGAATCTGAGGCTCATACAGAGACCATAGAGATTCCACTAAACTTACTGTTGCCATTCATGTGCTCTGATGAGTATTCTTCCTCTGAAAAGGATGAAGATATTGTTGAAGAGCAAGTTGCTCGGTATCTAGGAGCAATCATGAAGCTGAATTTTATAATCCTAGACATTGGGAAGGATGAGGATGAATCTATTATCCTTGGAAGACCCTTCCTAGCCATAGCAAGAGCTGTGATTGATGTAGAAAGAGGAGAGTTATTCCTTCAATTGAATGAGGACTACCTTGTGTTTAAAGCTCAAGGATCTTCTTCTGTAACCATAGAGAGGAAGCATGAAAAGCTTCTCTCAATACAGAGTCAAACAGAGCCCACACTCAACTTCTAAGTTTGTTGTTGGGAGGCCACCATTAAGTTCTGAGTCTCTGTGAAGCTCTCTAAGAGCTTACTGTCAAGCTATTGACATTAAAGAAGTGCTTATTGGGCGGAAACCCAATGTTTTTTAATTATATTTATTTTTATAGACATTTATTTTCCATTGTCATGTTATGTTTTCTTTAGGTAGATGATCATGTGGAGTCACAAAAACAACTGCAGAATTAAAGCGGAATAAAAAAAATAGCATAAAAAACAGCACACCCTGGAGGACAAGCTTACTGGTGTTTAAACGCCAGTAAGGATAGCAGAATGGGCGTTTAATGCCCAGGCTGGCAGCATTCTGGGCGTTAAATGCCAGAATTGGTAGACAGACTAGTGATTAACGCCAGAAAAGGGTGTCTGGGTGGCGTTAAACGTCAGAAAAGGGCATCAGCCTGGTGTTTAATGCCAGAAAATGTAGTAGAGTTGGTGTTAAATGCCAGAAATGGCACACAGAGGGTGTTTAAATGCCAAAAAGGAGTGATGAACGAAAAGATTGTTGTTGGTAAGGAACTCCACAAAATATTTACGTTGCAAGTATAGCTCCAAACCAACAAACAACTCTCGCATCAAATTAAATCTCAGGTTGTCACGAATAACAAACCCCAAATAAGAAATAACCGGAGTATTTTGGACTCCGGGTCGTCTCCCTAGGACACAATGGAGTGCATGCGTATTGGTTATGATGGGGTAAAAAGGGGGGTTTTGTTTATGAGATGGTAAGAAAGTAAATTGAGCGAGTAAGTAAAGAAAACAAAATAAAGAACTCTTGGCAAAGACTTGGGTACTCGAGATCACCATGAGAGTTAACAAACATATTATTGACAATTATGAGAGGCCAACCCATTAAGTCTACTTCTCGAAGCCTTAAGTACGTAATATTTACTCCTAGACCGGAAGTATGTCAAATAGGCCTAATCACATCCACCCATAAGTCCTAACCTACCTACTAATTAGCTTAGTAGTGGGTTAGCGTCAATGAGCTTCAAATTGATCACACAGGGTTCTCAAATTACCAAATCCATTTTGTCCAAAAACTCAAGATCACTCAAGTCCCTTGGCTTAGGCCAAGAGTTGATAAAACTACTCAAGAACTAAAGAGAACATTTCATCGAACACTTAGAGTGCAATAAAAATCAATATCATAAATTGCAAAGATACTAAAATCTACCACTATTAATTGCAAGAAAAGTAATGTCACAACTCAATTCATCAATCAAAGAAACATCAACATCAAATTGCATTAAATGTAAACAAATCCAACATGAGTCATCATCACAAAAGAGAGCAAATTGAGAAATTGACATAAAAACTAAGAGGGTCAAGATTTAGAAATGAGAAATTATCAAAGAAACAAGATGAGATCTAATATTCAAACATGAAATTGAGATAATCTAACCTAATCCTAACCTAATTCTAGAGAGAAGAGGGAGCTTCTCTCTCTAGAAAACTAACTAAAGGCTCATGTTGGCTAAACTAATTGCTCCCCCCTTTGCTTGGACTTCAATTCTGCATGAAATACACTCAGAAACAAGTTGGAATTGGGCCTGGGCAGCTCAGAAATCGCCCCCAGGGTTTTGCCTTCAAGTGGGCCATGTGAGAGTATCGACGCGTGCGCGCCATGTGCGCGTGCGCGTCGCTGGCGAATTCTCGACCTGCGCGGACGCGGCATGTACGCGGGCGCGTCCGTAGGTGAAATCACTTTTGCGCGTGCGCGTCCTTTGTATATTCCCAACCTTTGTTTCTCCATGCATTCTCCCTTTTTGTATGCTTTTCTCCTCATTTCTTCCATCCAATACTTGCCTTACCGACCTGGAATCACTCATCAAACGCATCAAGGCATCGAATGGAATTAAAGTGAATTAAAATCACTAATTTAGGGCCTAAAAAGCATGTTTTTACACTTAAGCAAAATTCAAGGGAGAATTTCAAAATCATGCTATTTCATTGAATAAATGCGAGAAAAAGTGACAAAATCCCCCAAAATAAGCACAAGATAAATCACAAAATCGGGGTTTATCAAATCTCTCCATACTTAAACTAAGCATGTCCTCATGCTAAAATCAAGAAGAAGCAAAAGGGTATTAATATTTATTCAATGCAACTACTAAATGCAATCTATCAACATGATGCAATGGCTTACTTAAAATAAATCAAACTCCAAGAATACGCATATAAGCACAAGGGCTAAGGTATTAGCAATCAAGCAAACCACAATTGGATTGAATCAGTAAAAAAAAGTTCATAAACTTGGAAGAAAAGATGATCACGGATGGAAACATGCAATTGAGCGATCGAACCCTCGCCGGATGTGTATCCGCTCTAAGCACTCAAGTGTATGGGGTTGATTCACTCAATTCTCCTCTAATCATTCTTTCCAAGATTTATTTTTCATCTAACAATTAACACTTACTTTATGCATGCATACAAATATCATGAGGTCTTTCCCACAGGTTGTAACGGGGCTAGGATCAAGGTAGGGTGCATGTGGTTAAGTGAGCTAGAAATTCGAATCTTTGATTAACTTAAACTTCCCACCTAACCTATGACGACCTATACAATTCTGAGTAAAGCTAACTACCCATTCATCACTTTTCTCACACATTCATGTATTCTCTTTTTGATCACCATACCTATGCATTGACTCTTATCGAACTTCACTTTGGGGCATTTTGTCCCCTTTTTGTTGCTTTTCTTTTTTCTTTCTTTTATACATGAGAAATATATATATATATATATTTTTCAAGTAAAGATGTATATACAAGAACATCAATGCATATGTTTACACATGATTAATACATGAATATGTACCCAGTTCCCAATATTTTCAACAAGAAACATAAACACACTTTTATCTCTACCCAATGTTCCGAACTTTTCGAAAATCAATGATAAACATTCTCACTAGCCTAAGCTAATCAAAGATCCAAATTAAGGGATATTTATTGTTTTTCACTTAGGCTTGTAATGTGCTATAATTAAGAACAAATGGGTTAAGCATAGGCTCAAAATTGGCTAACAATGAAAGATAAAAGGTAGGCTATTTGGGTAAGTGAGCTATTTGAACAACGGCCTCAATCATATAAATGCATGTATACACAATTTAATGGACATAGAGAATCAAACAAATCAAGGATTACAATCATAGGAGGAGAATAATGCACACAAGAATGAAAATAAGTGGTTATACGTGATGAAACCACACAATTAGGCTCAATTCTCACATGCTTGTGTTCTCAGCTCAAAACATGATCCACAAGTATATAGCTCAAGCAAGTTCTAAAAAAAATTTCAACCAATTGGGGTGGTGCCCTAAAAATGAGTTTCTTGGAAATTTTCATCATATTGATTAAGTTTTTTCTAATGCAATATTGTGATTTAGAAAATTTTAAAAATTTTCCTAGTTTACTCCTTTTTCAATCGAAACACATTTCTTATATAAAAAAGGTTGACTAGATTTTTAGCAATCCATTAATTTTCTAATCACACTCAACAACTAAGATGCAAAGGAACCAAAATATGTACAATACTAAGAGTGTGCGCAACCAAAATAAAAATGTCTACAATAGCATAAATATGTACAATAATCCCAAAATGATCTAAAGCATAAAGTGCGGAATAAAACAAAATAAAGTAGTAGCGAATAGAAATAAGAGTCTGAAAGTTCACCACATGGATGCAAACACCGGTCACGAACGGTGACCTCCCCACACTTTAGAGTTAAGCATCATCCTTGATGCTACGACTGAAGCTCGGGATGGGGTCAACAATCACACCAGGCTGTGGCTCATGCTCAGGCTCGGGCTGTGGAACTGGAGGTGGTACTGGCTGTGGCTCAGGAATGTCATGCTGGACCTCAGGAGGCTGTTAGACCTCAGTGGTGGTCTGGGTCTCTGGTGGTGCCTCCTGATGTATCGGCTCCTCACTATGCTCCTCCTCCTGGTCCTGCTCGTCAGAGGCGGGAGAGTCTGGGAGTGGAGGGAGCTCAATGCCCTGTGATGCAAACACCTGATCTATCCAGTCAAGGCGTCGCATGACACGATGCTCGAAGCGCATCATGAAGCGAAGAAGGTGCTGCACTAACAGGTAAGTCGGCTCAGGTGCTGGTGGCGGTGGTGGTAAAGATGCTGCGACTGCTGTGGAGGAAGAGGGTCCTGCCGCCTCAACTGCCGCTCTAGCCCAAGAACGACATCTGGTCGAGGGCTTCTCATGTACCCATCCACCCCATGGAATAGTAACTTCCTTGTCGTCGTCAGCTGGGGGTGGTGGTGTCGTATCATCGTCCTCCCACGGGACATCAGCCAGCTTAGCCAAGCTGGTAACAAGCGTAGGAAATGGTAGCAAGCTGCGGATGTGAGCTCTCCACATGCTATGCCTAATCAGCCGTGGGAAATACACCTCTTTCCCTTCCATGACACACCCAATCAGAGTCAGCATATCCATCGGGATCTCTGAGAAGTGAGTGGTAGGCAGGACGTAGTGGGAAAAGATCTGCTGCCAGGTCCTAGCCTCCCTAGACAGATATGCAGATAGCATCCCCTTAGACTTCTTGTTGTTCGCATCCATCACCCAGGGAGCGTCTGGTGTAGCAATCACACGCCTAAGCGCCTCATAGTCAAAGGTCATGGAGAGGATAGCCACATCTGCCTGCTGGTAGGCACAGGTCTCAGGAGTACCAACTCTGCAAAGCAGTGCATCCCTTATAGCCTCCTCAGTGGTCATAATCTCTCTACCCCTTACGTGCACTGAATCCAAGTTCACTCGAAAGAAGTTACAGTAAAACTCTTTAACCCATGAAACTTTAATCCTTCCTAGGTCCCTATCAATGAAATCCAATCCCAACTCTGAAATACGGGTGTTTATAGCACGCCTCACGTCATTGGGAAGATTCAGCTTCTTCTCAATGTTCAAGTTTTTCTTTGTATAACGGGAGAAGCGTAGCTCGTAGTACAGGTTGGGGAATTTGATTGAATCAGTGGATGGAAGTGACTGATTTTCTATATCTTCATCATTCAGCGGGTTCTTGGCATAATTAGCATATAGTGAGGGGGTAGAGGTCTTGGAGCGCTTCCTCTTTTTGGAAGTGGTGGCTATAGCTTTTCCTTTATCCGACATCCTGAAAAACAGAGATAATACAATATAAGCAGGTAGCCAATGAAACATAAAGCACTCAAAACAAAGCAAACTCATGAAGCAAAAGAAGAAATGAGATTTCTTGGAATGCAAGCAAACAGAATTCAAAATTTAAACCAAACTTCAACCCAAGAATTCAAACCATATTCTGTACATTGCTTGTTCACTGAGCTTAGAAAGCACCATATCTAAAAGAATGACATAAAGAGTTAAGTTGAAAACCAAAAGAAGTCAGGTGGTTAAACAGGTTAAAGTTAAAAATCAGTTTGAAAATTAGTGATATGGCGATTACTGACTCAACTCGAAAGGAACGCATAAAACAAGGATGTAAGCATGTTCACAGTCATGAATTGCAACAAGTCATTGATGATGAAATATGATGTAGCTAGAAAGTAGTTAATGTGAAACAAACGATCAATCAATGCAAGGATCACTAGCAATGTTGGTGAAATTAAAATCTTGAGAGACAAGTAAATCAAGAACATTTAACACCAATTCTAACAATGCACACAAGTCACAAGTTCAAATGTTAATTGGAAATCTCATGGTCTATGTAACTCACTGAGACAGCGTATGAACATAATGAACTAATTGGTCACATAGATGAGAACGTTCGAACTTGTGTGTCCATGCAAAAGAGGCAAAAATTTTTTAAGGAAATCACAAGTGATGGTCAATTAGAAAGTTTATTCAAACCATTTAATGCCTATATGCAAGCCATCATGCATAACAAGCAAAGAGTTTAAGCAAGACCAAAACTTGTTCCTAAGGATTTTCCAAACCATTTAAGCAACAAAACTCTAATTGAACAGAATTCATCAAATAGGGGTTGCTACATTCATCAAACAAGATCAACACAAAAATTGTGGTTAAGAAAAATCTAGCAGCATTTCAGCAGCAAATTGGCCATTTTCCAAATTCAAACAGTCAAATCAGATTTCATATGAATTTGTTAACAATTATAAGCACAAAATCACACATATACAAGTTCATATGAATATAACAGATAGCCAATAGTTCAGCACAAGGCAATGCAGACAACACAGAGAACAGGGGTAGTTGCTTCAATCAGCACTCCCTTCACCAATCCATCTCAAGCAAGCAGCATTAAAACATTACATGAACACAAAATAATGAAGCAAAACAAAGCAATTTCACACAGCAATAGAAATTTAAACAATGCTTAAATCCACTATTCAACCCAGATTCGCTAACCACCTAAATCAAACTAAACTAACTAACTAAGCTAATTCTAACTAAATTAATGGAATTACAGTAAGCAGTAAAAGGAATGCAGAACAGGGGAAGCAAGAACCTGGGGTGCAGAGACTGAACGGGGGAATTCGAAGGAAGGCGAAGTAGAGGGGTGGGTTGACGTCGCTGTGGAGCTCGCGCTGGTGACAATGGCGGTCGCGGTGGTGCTTGGGGCGGCGCGAAGGCTTGCTGCGGAAGAGAGAGCAGAAACAGAGGGGGATAGAGTGGAGTGAGAGAGAGTGAGAGAGCGAGGAAGAGGGGTGAGGGTGCGCACGGTGATGGCGGCGGCGGTGTGCCAGAGGGCTCGCCGGAGTGCTGGTGGGTGTAGGGGTGATGGTTAGCAATGCAGGGAAATGGAACGTCGGGGGTGAAAGGGACGAAGGGGTAGTGCTTGAATGCGCTAAGGCTTCGCCTCTCTGGTTAAATGGGGTTTTTGAATCCGTGCGAGCGCGCACCGTGCGCGTCAGCATGGGTGATCGGACATAGGGAGGTGGCACGGGAGCGCCACATGTGCCTACGCGCATATGGGGGAGTTAAGGGTTGGCGCGGACGCGTATAGTGCGCGTCCGCGCGGGTATGCTGGGCCAGAGGCACAAAAGAGGCCTAGAGTTGGCACAACTCTCAGGTCTTTTGGCCTGGTTGATGTGAAAATGCATCGACGCGCGCGTGCACCTTACGCGGTCGCGTGGATGGTATGAGCCTATGGAATGGGCGCGGAGGCGCGAAGTACGCCAACGCGTGTATGAAGAAATAGGGGGTGGCGCGGACGCGTATAGCGTGCTTCCGCATGGGTTGAGACACAGAGTTGGCCAAAAAGTGGCACAACTCTCTGGTCTTTGGCCTAGATATCCGAAATGGGTAGCCTGCGCGCGCGCGCGCCTTGCTCTTGCGCGTAGGTTGGCTTCTTTTTTTTTTTTTAAAGAGCATCAAAGGACCTCCAAAATTTTCATTCTTCTTCAAGACTCTAAACTAGCTAAGATGTAATATTAAGCACATTTTGAAACATATAGGATCTTTCAAACAACTTGAGAAAACTTGCAGTTCAAGCAAAAACTCAATTCAAAGATTCATCCCCTATGAAAGCATAGAATGCATAGACAACTTAGCAAGCAAAGAAAAACATGCCCAGAAATAAAGAAACTCTATACAATGGAACTCAATTCATTCATTCATTATATCTACAAGAGAATGGAAAGAATTTACCATGGTGGGGTGTCTCCCACCAAACACTTTTAGTTTAAGTCATTAAGTTGGACATTGGGAGGCTTCTTGTCAAGGCGGCTTATGCTTGTATCCATCCTTGAACCTCCAAAAGTGCTTGTCCTTCAATCGGTTGTCAGACATTCTAACCTTCTTCCTTAAGCTTTGGTGAGGTTTTTTCCAAGACATGAGCTCCCGAAATTGACTATCATAGGATAATCCAGGATCCCATATCTTGTCCTCGTACCCATCTTCTAGTTGATTGCCTTGACCTTGTCCGGGCAACGAGAAAATAGAATTCTCATGGAAGCACCAAACTACTCTCCTAGACCCATTTACTTGAGCATTACACCAATCCATGCTCTCCAATTTCGAGCTTCCCACCATAATGAACCTAGATTTAGATTCCCAACCACTAAACATCCTCCTCTTTCGCTTAATTCCACAAAGCGCCCTGAGTTGGCCATCCGTTTCAAGCAAACCATACTCAAGTGGGATAATAAAGCTGAGAGTTAGAAGTTTTACCCACTCAAGGAGAGGATTTGATGACGAACTAGGTGAAGGGGTTCCCAAAGATCTTGATAAAGCATGTTCTACTCCCGTCCATCCTCTTCTAGAGGTTTCCACCACTTGGCAAGGTTCTTCAAGTTCCTCCTCATGCCAAGCTTTCTCAAGTTCACATCCTTCTTCACCGATTTCTTCTATTTCTTCCCCATCACTCTCATCATAGATAGGTGGCAAAGTAAAATCTACCTCATCATCGAATCTAGACATTTTGGGGAAGGACTCTTCAAACTCGAAAGGATCATATGTTGATTCGGAATCATCATAAATAGGAGCGCTTGTTGCTTGGAATATTTCTCCCAGTTCTTCATCTTTAGTAGGCCTTGGAGGGTTCAAGTCTTCCTCAACCTTGCTTTCTAATCCACTGGGGAAGGGTTCAACAAGATCATCAAGGCTGTTGATCAACATGGGCAAAAAATCACTAGTGATGGAATCCACTTCCTGATCAACTTCCTCCAACTCTCTGTTTACTTCCGCAACGTTACTCTTTCCTTCAACATCCTCTTCAAACTTCCTGGAAGAGGGTTCTTCAATTCGGTATTCCTTTATGTGCTCAACGTATCCCAAAAAATCCATCCACTACTTCCTTCTGTGCACTAATCTCTATCTTCTCCTCTTGTTGTCCTTCTTGCCCCAATTCTCCTTCCTCACCATGGAGCTTCAGGTTTACATCCTCACGGATCTCCTTGATTGTCTCTCCACATTCAACAATGGGGGTACTCAAGGTGCATGAACTTAGGTGAGATGTTAAGTGATTCACGGTCTCTACCATGCTAACTATCTTTACCCTCAGCTCCTTAAACTTAGTTTCATCCTCCTCTTGTCGCCTTAGGATGCGAGATTCAAGGTCTCTCAGTTCTAATATGAAGGCTTCGTCGGGAGGCAGCGGTGTTAGAAGAGAGAGTTCATCGGTTAAGGGAAGATTGTTGTAATCGGAAGGTGGTTCATGTTGGTGGAGTTCTTGAGGTGGTGTATGTGGAATTTGTTGTTCTTGGGAACATTTGTATTGGGATGGTGGTTGTTCTATATATGATTCGAACGGTGGTTGATATGGTATGTATGAATTATGGTCATGTAGAGTGGAATATTGGTGTGAGGTTTGTGAGTATGATGTGTAGCTATATTGAGGAATGGGGTCACATGCATATGATGATTGTGGTTGACAACCACAATAAAGGTCATCACACACATTGGACTGGTATATATTAAGATCAGAATTATACCCATAGGAGTTCGTAGGAGGTTGTTGCCATGAAGGTTGTTCATAAGCTTGAAGTTCCTCCCATCCTTGATTTCCAAATCCTTGATGCATATCCTCATTGGGACTTCCATTTTCTACAACATAGTTTGAACTATGCTCATAGCCAAAGGGCTGAGAATTCATAATGAAATAGAAAATAAAGACAAAAGGCAATAAGAAATAAAGAAGATAAAATCCTAACTAGTAAAAACTGGCAAACAAACCAAAGTTCAAGCTATTCACAATATGTACAATAACCAATAACATAGCACCATTGGATCCCCGGCAACGGCGCTATTAATTTGATGAACGAAAAGATTGTTGTGGGTAAGGAATTCCACAAAATATTTACGTTGAAAGTATAGCTCCAAACCAACAAACAACTCTCGCATCAAATTAAATCTCAGCTTGTCACGAATAACAAACCCCAAATAAGAAATAACCGGAGTATTTTGGACTCCGGGTCGTCTCCCTAGGACACAATGGAGTGCATGCGTATTGGTTATGATGGGGTAAAAAAGGGGGTTTTGTTTATGAGATAGTAAGAAAGTAAATTGAGCGATTAAGTAAAGAAAACAAAATAAAGAACTCTTGGCTAAGACTTGGGTACTCGAGATCACCATCCCAGTTAACAAACCTATTATTGACAATTATAAGAGGCCAACCCATTAAGTCTACTTCTCGAAGCCTTAAGTACGTAATATTTACTCCTAGACCGGAAGTATGTCAAATAGGCCTAATCACATCCACCCATAAGTCCTAACCTACCTACTAATTAGCTTAGTAGTGGGTTAGTGTCAATGAGCTTCAAATTGATCACACAGGGTTCTCAAATTACCAAATCCATTATGTCCAAAAACTCAAGATCACTCAAGTCCCTTGGCTTAGGCCAAGAGTTGATAAAACTACTCAAGAACTAAAGAGAACATTTCATCAAACACTTGGAGTGCAATAAAAATCAACATCGTAAATTGCAAAGATACTAAAATCTACCACTATTAATTGCAAGAAAAGTGATGTCACAACTCAATTCATCAATCAAAGAAACATCAACGTCAAATTGCATTAAATGTAAACAAATCCAACATGAGTCATCATCACAAAAGAGACCAAATTGAGAAATTGATATAAAAACTAAGAGGGTCAAGATGTAGAAATGAGAAATTATCAAAGAAACAAGATGAGATCTAATATTCAAACATGAAATTGAGATAATCTAACCTAATCTTAACCTAATTCTAGAGAGAAGAGGGAGCTTCTCTCTCTAGAAAACTAACTAAAGGCTCATGTTGGCTAAACTAATTGCTCCCCCCTTTGCTTGGACTTCAATTCTGCATGAAATACACTCAGAAACAAGTTGGAATTGGGCCTGGGCAGCTCAGAAATCGCCCCCAGGGTTTTGCCTTCATGTGGGCCATGTGAGAGTATCGACGCGTGCACGCCATGTGCGCGTGCGCGTTGCTGGCAAATTTTCGACCCGCGCGGACGCGGCATGTACGTGCCTGGTGCGCGTGCACGTCCTTTGTATATTCCCAACCTTTGTTTCTCCATGCATTCTCCCTTTTTGTATGCTTTTCTCCTCATTTCTTCCATCCAATACTTGCCTTACGGACCTGGAATCATTCATCAAACACATCAAGGCATCGAATGAAATTAATGTGAATTAAAATCACCAATTTAGGGCCTAAAAATCATGTTTTTACACTTAAGCAAAATTCAAGGGAGAATTACAAAATCATGCTATTTCATTGAATAAATGCGAGAAAAAGTGACAAAATCCCCCAAAATAAGCACAAGATAAATCACGAAATCGGGGTTTATCAAGGTGCAGGGGCCAGAATTCATTGACACCTCAGGATCTGTAGACCCCACAGGATCCCTAGCTATCCCACCTTTCTTTCTCTCTTATTCACACCTTTCCATAACACTCTTCCCCATAATCTCTTCACCACTCATATCCATCTACTATTCCCTAAAACCCACCAACCCCACCTTCTTCACCATTCAAATTCAAAAACATTTCCCTCCCAACCCAACCCCCTCATACATGACTTCCCTCTCTCTCTTACCCTATAAATACCCCCTCTTTACCACCTTCAATTTCACACATCATAAACACTTACCCCCCTTAGCCAAATCCATCACACCCCTCCATTTCCTCCATTTCTTCTTCTTCTCCTTATTTTTTTCTTCTTTTGCTCGAGGACGAGCAAACCTTTTAAGTTTGGTGTGGGAAAAAGCTCTGCTTTTTGTTTTTCCATAACCATTAATGGCACCTAAGGCCGGAGAAACCTTTAGAAAGAGGAAAGGGAAGGCAATTGCTTCCACCTCCGAATCATGGGAGATGGAGAGATTCATCTCAAAAGTCTATCAAGACCACTTCTATGAAGTTGTGGCCAAGAAAAAGGTGATCCCCGAGGTCCCCTTCATGCTCAAAAAGAGTGAATATCCGGAGATCTGACGTGAGGTTCTAAGAAGAGGTTGGGAAACTCTCACCAACCCCATCCAACAAGTCAGAATCTTAATAGTTCAAGAGTTCTATGCTAATGCATGGATCACTAGGAACCATGATCAAAGTGTGAACCCGAACCCAAAGAATTGGCTCACAATGGTTCGGGGGAAATACTTGGATTTCAGTCCGGAAAATGTGAGGTTGGCATTCAACTTGCCAATAATTAGAGGAGATTCTCATCCTTTCACTAGAAGAGTCAACTTTGATCAAAGGTTGAACCAAGTCCTCACAGGCATTTGCGTGGAAGGAGCACAATGGAAGAGAGACTCAAGAGGTAAGCCGGTTCAATTGAGAAGGCCTGATCTCAAACCCGTGGCTAGAGGATGGTTAGAGTTCATCTAACGCTCTATCATTCCTACTAGCAACCGATCCGAAGTAACTGTGGATCGGGCTATCATGACCCATAGTATCATGATTGGGGAGGAAGTAGAAGTTCATGAGATCATATCTCTAGAACTATACAAGGTGGCTGACAAACCCTCAACTTTGGCAAGGTTAGCCTTTCCTCATCTCATCTGTCACCTATGCATTTCAACTGGAGTTGTCATAGAAGAAGACATCCTCATTGAAGGAGACAAGCCCATTACTAAGAAGAGGATGGAAAAAACAAGAGAGCCTACTCATGGACCTCAACAAGAGCATGAGGAAATTCCTCATCAAGAAATCCCTGAGATACCTCAAGGAATGCATTTCCCTCAACACAACTATTGAGAGCAACTCAACACCTCTTTAGGAGAATTGAGTTCCAACATGGAGCAACTAAGAGTGGAGCACCAAGAGCACTCCATCATCCTCCATGAAATCAGAGAGGACCAAAAGGCCATGAGAGAGGAGCAACAAAGGCAAGGAAGAGACATAGAGGAGCTCAAACACTCCATAGGATCTTCAAGAGGAAGAACTAGCCGCCGTCACTAAGGTGGACCCGTTCTTTAATTTCCTTGTTCTTATTCTTCTGTTTTTTTATTTTTATGCTTGATGTTTTGTCTATGTTTGTGTCTTTATTACATGATCATTAGTGTTTAGTGTCTATGTCTTAAAGCTATGAATTATTCTATGAATCTTTCACCTTTCTTAAATGAAAAATGTTTTCTGAAAAAGAAAAAGAAGTACATGAATTTTGAATTCTATCTTGAAATTAGTTTAATTATCTTGATGTGGTGGCAATACTTTTTGTTTTTTTAATGAATGCTTGAACAGTGCATATTTTTTATAGTGAAGTTTATGAATGTTAAAATTGTTGGCTCTTGAAAGAATAATGAAAGAGAAATATTATTGATAATCTGAAAAATCACAAAATCGATTCTTGAAGCAAGAAAAAACAGTGAAAAATACAAAGCTTGCGAAAAAAAAAAGGAAAGTGGCGAAAAATAAAAAAAAAGAAAGAAAAAGAAAAAGCAAGCAGAAAAAGCCAGTAACCCTTTAAACCAAAAGGCAAGGGTAAAAAGGATCCAAGGCTTTGAGCATTAATGGATAGGAGGGCTCAAAGGAATAAAATCCTGGCCTAAGCGGCTAAATCAAGCTGTCCCTAAACATGTGCTTGTGGCGTGAAGGTGTCAAGTCAAAAGCTTGAGACTGAGCAGTTAAAGTCGTGGTCCAAAGCAAAAAGAGTGTGCTTAAGAGCTCTGGACACCTCTAACTGGGGACTCTAGCAAAGCTGAGTCACAATCTGAAAAGGTTCACCCAGTTATGTGTCTGTGGCATTTATGTATCCGGTGGTAATACTAGAAAACAAAATGCTTAGGGTCACGGCCAAGACTCATAAAGTAGCTGTGTTCAAAAATCAACATACTGAACTAGGAGAATCAATAACACTATCTGAATTCTGAGTTCCTATGGATGCCAATCATTCTGAACTTCAAAGGATAAAGTGAGATGCCAAAACTGTTCAGAAGCAAAAAGCTACTAGTCCCGCTCATCTAATTAAAACTAATCTTCATTGATATTTTTGAAACTTATTGTATATTCTCTTCTTTTTATCCTATTTTGTTTTTAGTTGCTTGGAGATAAGCAAAAATTTAAGTTTGGTGTTGTGATGAGCGGATAATTTATTCCCTTTTTGGCATTGTTTTTACATAGTTTTTAGTATGTTTTAGTTACTTTTTTATATTTTTATTAGTTTTTACGCAAAAATCACATTTATGGACTTTACTATGAGTTTTTGTATTTTCCTGTGATTTCAGATATTTTCTGGCTGAAATGAAGGGACCTGAGTGAAAATCTGATTCAGAGGCTGAAAAAGGACTATAGATGTTGTTGGATTCTGACCCTCCTACACTCGAAATGGATTTTCTGAAGCTACAGAAGCCCAAGTGGCACGCTCTTAATTGCGTTGGAAAGTAGACATCTTGGGCTTTCCAGAAATATATAATAGTCCATACTTTTTCCGAGATTTGATGGCCCAAACTGGCGTTCAAACACCCACCAGAGACCCTTTTCTGGCGTAAAACGCCAGAACTGGCACCAAAACTGGAGTTAAATGACCAAACTGGCATCCAAGCTGATGTTTAACTCCAAGAATGGTCTATGCACGTGAAAGCTTCAATGCTTAGGCCAAGCACACACCAAGTGGGCCCCGAAAGTGGATTTCTGCACTATCTGCACTTAGTTACTCATTTTCTGTAAACCTAAGTTACTAGTTTAGTATAAAAAGCACTTCTTACTATTGTATTCGTATCTAGCTTATGCCATTGTTCACGTTTGGAGGCTGGCCATACGGCCATGCCTAGACCTCTTTTCGCTTATGTATTTTCTACGGTAGAGTTTCTACACCACATAGATTAAGGTGAGGAGCTCTGTTGTTCTTCATGAATTAATGCAAGTACTATTGTTTTTCTTTCAATTCATGCCTACTTCTTCTCCAAGATATACTCTCGTACTTAATTCAGTTAAGTCAGAATGAAGGGGTGACCCTTGACATTCACCCAATATCTTCATTACTCGTTTAGCCAAGATCCGTGTGCCTGACAACCACAAGCGGTCTACATGATGTTCAACGTAGTCATTGGACGACAGCCAGAGTATATTCTCTTGGGTTTAAGCCATGATTCACATCATCTCTCCTGAAAACAGAGCATTGATGAGTATTTTGGTGAAAATAAATTTCTCCCAAAACACACAAATCTAACCGGCAAGTGTACCGGGTCGTATCAAGTAATAAAAACTCACGGGAGTGAGGTCGATCCCACAGGGATTAAAGGATTGAGCAATTTTAGCTTAGTGGTTAATTTAGTCAAGCGAATCAAGATTTGGTTGAGTGTTTTATGATTTGCAGAATTTAAATTGCATGAAATTAAAGAGAGCAGGAAATTAAATCGCTGAATCTTAAAGAACAAGAAATTAAATGGCAGAAACTTAGAATGCAAGAAATGTAAATTGCGGAATCTTAAAGTGCAAGAAATGTAAATGGCTCGAAATGTAAAGGGGATTAGGAGTTGGATTTGCAGAAATTAAACAAAGAAAAGTAACTTGCATCAAACAAAAGAGTAAAAGAAGGTTTGGGTTGAATCGGATCTTGAAGCAGTAAAGTAAATGAACATTAAAAGCAAGAAACAAAATGTAAATTAGGAATTCAGATCTCAGGGCCCAGAGACTAGAAAACCAAGTCTAGATCTCAATGCCTTCCTAGATCCAACAAGAACAATTGCAAGGGAATTGTAAATTGCAAGGAAAGTAGATGAGAAGCAAGTAACAGAAACGGAAATTCAATTGCAGTAAATAAACAGAGAGATCCAAGGATGAGATTGAAACAGAATTCCTTCAATTCTTTAACCCAAGATCCAAGACAAGTGTAATTGAAATTGAAAGCAATAAAACTGAGAGGAAGAGAAGTGAATTCTCCTTCCCCAAGACAAAGAAATTAAAGATCACTCAATATCCAAAGCTCTCCGAAAACTATTATGAAAATTCCAAAAGAAAGCTCTCTGAAGAACTTGAATTCTATCCTATTTATACACTTTCTTCAAATGATCTTCAAGCCTTGAGTTGGGCCTTTGCTCTTGGTGGAATTGGGTTGAAAGAGGCCTTGGTTGATTGCTCTTGAAGTTTGGAGAAGAACCAAAGTGAACCAATTGAACCGGTTTTGAGGTTAGCAAAAGTTGGACCAAAAGTTTGAGCCAAAGTTAGGGGTCTAACTTTGGCTCCAACTTTTCATAGCAGCCCACAAAACTTGCTGGTATGAACGTTGGTGCCAACGTTAGGGGTCTAACTTTGACCCTAACGTTGGCCTTGCCTAGTGCTTGTGGCGCCAACGTTAGCCTCCAAGTTAGGGGGCTAACGTTGGCGCAAACTTTTGCTCCTTTCCCTTGTATGTTCATGTGCCAACGGTAGCCTCAAAGTTAGGGGGCTAACGTTGGCGCAAACTTTTGGTGCCCAGGGGAGAAATTCATGTGCCAACGTTAGCCTCAAAGTTAGGGGGCTAACGTTGGCGCAAACTTTTGGTGCCCAGGGGAGAAATTCATGTGCCAACGTTAGCCTCAAAGTTAGGGGGCTAACGTTGGCGCAAACTTTTGGAGCCCAGGGGAGAATTTTCAAGTTCCAACGTTAGCCTCCAAGTTAGGGGGCTAACGTTGGAGCTAACTTTTCAACCAAAAGTTTGTGCAAAAGTTTGATGCTAACTTTAGGTCCAGCTTTTGCTTCCTGGTTCAATTTCACTTATTCCATTGTCCTCTCTTCACTCCTAGCCATTCCTTCTTGCTTCAACCCTTCTCCAAGCTTTCTTCACCTATAATTAATCAACCAAACACATCAAAGCTATGCTCAAAATCATGAGATATTCATTCTTTCACAATATGCAACAAATATAGCCTAAAACCTCATGAAATGGCATGAATTCATATATGGTTGATTCAATCAAGGGAAACATGAAAATCTACTCAATTAGCTTGCTTGTAGCTCAAGAAAGTGCATAGTTCTAATGAAAACAAAAGAAAAAGACTAGTTAAAATAGGCTAGGATGACTTGTCATCACAACACCAAACTTAAAGCTTGCTTGTCCCCAAGCAAGAAAAGATTTATTGAGAAGAAAGAATGAAATGGAAGAGGATGTTCATGCTAGCAGAGTATTATTGATAGTTCATGGGGTTTTGTGTGGATATGCAAATACTCACTTCTTATTGACTCCTAGGCCTAGAAAGTCTCCTTCAAGCTTCAAGTGACATACTGCTATGACCTCTCATTATTCCTTTATCCTTGGCTATTACTTTGTTCATAAGCTTTATTTGAGTGTCATGTGTAGCAAGTTCATTTTCTTTTCTTTATACTTGATACATTATTCACCATAGACACTTGGCTCACATTCCTTCTTAAAACATTGATGCCCAGCACCTCTTTGGGTTACTAAATGCCTTGTAGTTAGGTTGCTCTTGATAGTGGACTTTCAGCTGATGATCCCGGATTAGTTAACCCAAGTCACCGAGTGTTGAGGCACTCCTAAGAGCTTACTAATCCAAGCAGATCCTAGTACAAAGACATCACAGGCATATATTTCAAAGTTCAAGCTATTGGTGTCCAGCTTTGTTTCTTTTTGTTTCCTTTTGTTCTGCCACTTTTTGGCTATCTTTTTTCTTTCCTTCTTTTTGTTTTTCTTTCTAACCACGGAATTTAATTCAATTGAGATTCATAGACAGTAAGCCACTCTTTACTTAGAAGGAGATATCCTGGCTCTTTATTCACTAAAAGTGAGCTATTACACACTCACACACATACCACCACTTACTTTTATTCTACTTCTATCTAACAGAGAATATCTTGCTTCACATGCAAACTGTTCTTTTATTGAATTTAAAGATGCAGGGGACAACACATGCTTCTTGTCAAGTGAAAGTGAACACACAAGCACACACATAAGCTAGTTTACTTATTCTAAGAGAAGTTTGAATCTGTTTGAACTAAATGAACACTTTATCAAGACATCAATCAAAAGTATTTCTCAACAGTAAAGGTTGAGTATAGATACAATCTATTGGTTTGTATTTCCTTTGTTCTTCTTTCTGTTGTGCCCCTTTTTGAGTCTTTATGCATGGTACCTTCAATTGGTGGTTAACTCCCAGACTTAATTCCTTGCTACTTCTTCTGATTCAACAGGTTAACTCTGGGCAAACTTTTGTGTCCTTGCTAAAGGTTATGATATTGGGACTAAACAAAAATAGTTAAGTTGTTGAATAATCTGTTTGATTGCTTGGAACTAGCAATGTGCAGGAAGTTAGAATGAAGTTTTGGTGGAACACCAAACTTAGCATCTTGCATTCTCCCTTCGATTGTTTTTGGTGTGCAACACCAAACTTAGCTTCTTGCAATACATAGCAGTTATCCAACACTCTTATTGAAAAAGTTATGAAAAGAAAACTACCTCCGGTTGGGTTGCCTCCCAACAAGCGCTCTTTTATTGTCACTAGCTTGACATCTTTCAATTCTTTTTAAGAGGGCTGTAGGTGTTGAACCTCTTTTTCCTTATCCCATTGTCCTCCCAAATACAGCTTTGCTCTGTGACCATTTGTTGTGAATTGATTCTTTGTTGCCTCATCTAGCAGTTCAATATTCCCATAGGGAAAAACCTTTGTCACCAAGTATGGGCCAGTCCATTTAGACTTCAGTTTGCCAGGGAAAATTTTGAGCCTCGAATTATATAGGAGCACTTGCTGTCCTGGCTTGAATTCCTTCTTTGTGATCTTCTTGTCATGCCACTTCTTAGCTCTCTCCTTGTATATCTTCGCACTTTCATAAGCCTCTAGTCTAAATTCATCCAACTCATTTAGTTGTAACAACCTTTTTTCTCCTGCAGCTTGGGGATCAAGGTTGAGGAGTTTAGTGGCCCAAAAAGCTCTGTGTTCAAGCTCTACAGGGAGGTGGCAGGATTTGCCATACAATAGCTAAAAGGGTGACTTGCCAATAGGAGTTTTAAAAGCTGTCCTATACGCCCACAATGCATCCTCTAGCTTTCTAGCCCAATCTTTTCTTGTGATTCCCACTGTTTTCTCTAGGATCTTCTTTAATTCTCTATTTGCAAGTTCAGCTTGGCCGTTAGTCTGAGGATGGTAGGGTGTGGCTACTTTGTGAATTACTCCATATTTGTGGAGGAGTTTCTCCATTTGTTTGTTGCAAAAGTGACTACCAGCATCACTAATAAGACCCTTGGGCACTCCATACCTAGTGAAGATGTGCTTTTTAAGGAATTGGAGGACGATCTGTGCATCACAGGTGGTTGTGGCTATGGCTTCCACCCACTTTGAGACATACTCCACTGCTACCAAGATGTATCTAAAAGAATAGGAAGGAGGAAAAGGCCCCATGAAATCAATTCCCCATAGATCGAACAATTCTAATTCTAAGATAAAGTTTTGAGGCATCTCATTCCTTCTTGTTAATCCTCCTGCTTTCTGGCATTCATTACATTGGTGTACATATTCTCTGGCATCCTTGAAGATAGTTGGCCAATAGAAGCCACTCTACAGTATTTTTGCGGCTGTTTTTTTCTGGGCCAAAGTGTCCACCATAAGCTGAACCATGACAATGCCACAAGATGTCCCTCACTTCACTTTCAGGAATACACCTTCTAATCACTCCATCAGAGCATCTCTTGAATAAGAAGGGTTCATCCCATGAAAATTTCCTTGCTTCGTTGATCAACTTCTTCACTTGTTGCTTAGAGAACTCTTGCGGTATCTTCCTTCCCACTTTGTAATTTGCTATGTCAGCAAACTAAGGTGCTTGCTGGATCTGCAGAAGGTGCTCATCTGGGAAGCTTTCATTTATGGGCTGGGATGCTTTTTGACTTGTTTCATGTGGTAGCCTTGATAGATGATCAGCGACCTAATTTTCAGTGCCCTTCCTATCTCTTATCTCAATGTCAAATTCTTGTAGGAGCAGTATCCACCTGATGAGTCTTGGTTTAGCATCCTGCTTTGACATCAAATACTTAAGTGCAGCATGATCAGTGTAAACCACAACTTTGGATCCTATCAGATTTGATCTAAACTTATCAAATGCATAGACTACAACTAGCAACTCTTTTTCTGTTGTGGTGTAATTTCTTTGGGCCTCATTCAACACTTTACTTGCATAATATATGACATGATGCAAATTTCCCTTCTTTTGTCCAAGTACAGCACCAATTGCAATGTCACTTGCATCACACATGAGTTCAAAAGGTAATTCCCAATCTGGAGGTGTGATGATTGGTGCTATTGTGAGTCTATTTTTTAAAGTTTCAAAGGCATGCTGGCAGTTTTCATCAAAAACAAAAGGGTTATCAAGCATTAACAGATTACTCAAAGGTTTGGCTATTTTTGAAAAGTCCTTGATAAACCTTCTGTAAAATCCGGCATGCCCCAAGAAACTTCTAACAGATTTCACATTAATTGGTGGAGGGAGTTTTTCTATGATCTCAACCTTTGGCTTATCAACCTCTATCCCTTTTCTTGAAACTTTATGGCCAAGAACAATCCCTTCGGGTACCATGAAATGGCATTTCTCCCAATTTAAGACCAAATTAGTTTCTTGGCACCGTTTCAAGACAAGATTTAAATGGTTTAGGCAAGCATTGAAATTATCACCAAAAATAGAGAAGTCATCCATGAAGACTTCTAAAAATTTTTCGACCATATCAGAGAAAATGGAGAGCATACACCTTTGAAATGTGGCAGGGGCGTTGCAGAGCCCAAAGGGCATCCTCCGATATGCAAAAACTCCAAATGGATATGTAAAGGCAGTTTTCTCTTGGTCCTTGGGGTCCACCACGATCTGATTATACCCAGAATATCCGTCCAAAAAGCAGTAATAGGCATGGTCGGCTAACCTTTCCAGCATCTGATCAATGAATGGGAGAGGGAAATGATCCTTCCTGGTGGCATCATTTAATCTTCTATAGTCTATGCACATCCTCCACCCAGTCACTGTTCTAGTAGGGATCAACTCATTCTTCTCATTAGTGATGACCGTCATTCCTCCCTTCTTTGGTACAACTTGAACCGGGCTTACCCATGGGCTGTCAGATATTGGGAAGATTATCCCTGCATTCCACAACTTCATTACTTCCTTCTGGACAACTTCCTTCATTGTGGGATTTAGCCTTCTTTGCGGTTGAACCACTGGTTTGGAATTATCTTCCAAGAGGATCTTATGCATACATACTGCATGGCTGATTCCCTTCAGGTCATCAATGGTCCATCCTAAAGCATCTTTATGAGCTTTGAGTACGTCAAGAAGTTCTCCTTCTTCCTTCTTTGTCAGGGATGAATTAATGATTACTGGGAAGCTCTCCGATGTGCCAAGGAATGCATATTTGAGATGGGTGGGTAAAGGTTTCAGTTCTTGTTTTCGTACATCTTCCTTCTTATCTTGTCTTTCATCTTGCTCAGTAGAGGTCTCAGCCACTTGTTCCTCTGTTGCCCCTTGATTTCCTTCTTGCTCTTGAAAATTTTCTTCCAATGTTTCTTCCACCAAACTGTCTATCATATCCACTCTTACGTAATCCTCTTGCTCAGGAGCGTTTTGCATTGATTTGAACACATTTATGATCATTTGTTCATTATGGACCCTGAAGGTCATTTCTCCTTTTTCTACATCAATGATGGCCCTTGTTGTGTGTAGAAATGGCCTCCCCAGAATGATTGAGTCGTTTCCTTCTTCTTCAGTGTCCAAAATTACAAAATCTGCTGGGAAAATGAACTCCCCAACCTTCACCAACAGATTCTCCACAATTCCATTGGGTGTCTTGATTGATCTGTCAGCCATGACTAGTGACATCCTGGTGGGTTTAAGTTCTTCTATGGCAAGTTTTCTCATCATTGAGAGAGGCATTAAATTGATGCTGGCACCCAGGTCACAGAGAGCTTTGTTGAGAATTATCTTGCCAATAGTGCATGAGACTACAAAGCTTCCTGGATCCTTAAGTTTTGGTGGAATACCCCGTTGAATCACAGCACTGCATTCCTCGGTGAGTAATATGGTTTCCCTTTCAAGCCAACTTCTTTTCTTGTTGATAAGATCCTTCAGAAATTTGGAATATAGAGGCATTTGCTCAAGTGCTTTAGCCAAGGGAATATTGATTTCCAGCTTCTTAAAAATCTCAAGGAATTTGTGAAAATGCTGGTCTTTAACCTCTTTGTTGAACCTCTGGGGATATGGCAGTGGAGGTGTGATGCTCTTTCCTATTCGCTGCTGTCCCTGAGCTACTTCCTTTGAGCTATGTGGCTGGTTGTTCTTCTCTTTAAGTTTCTCAGTGCCTTTGTTTGGCATCACAACTTGCTCCTTAGCTTCATCTGCCTTTGTTTGATTCTCATCCTCCGTTGGCTCTTTGATGTTCTCTGCTTGCTTCCTTGTAGTGTCATTGTTGCTTATCAATGTTCTCCCACTCCTTAATTGTATTGCCTTGCATTCCTCCTTGGGATTTGGAATTGTGTCATTGGGCAGTGAGTTTGAAGGTCTCTCAACAGATACTTGCTTGGAGAGTTGCCCCATCTGTCTCTCTAGGCTCTTCAGGGAGGCTTCCTGATTCTTGGTTACCATTTCTTGGTGTTTCAACATTTTGTCTATCATGGCCTCCAAGTGAGTGATTCTTTGGGCTTCAGATGATACTTGAGGTGGGTTATGAGATGTGGGTGGTGGATGGTAGGCATTTTGGTTAGTGGGTTGGTTATTAGATTGGTATTGGTTGAGGTTGGGGTAGTTGTTTTGAGGTTTTCTGTAGGGGTTTTGGTTAGTCTGCTGCTGGTTGTGATTTTGGTTGCTTCTTGGGTTGTGTTGGTTTGAATTCCTCTGCCATGGTTGTTGGTTTTGGGTATGGTTATCTCCCCATCTGAGGTTTGGGTGGTTCTTCCAGGATGGATTATATGTATCACCATACACTTCATTGGGTCCTTGGTTGTGCATATACTGTACTTGCTCTTGTTGTTGTTCTTCTTGAGTTTCTTCACTCTGTCCCCATGTGGTTGATGGTTGGCTGGTGTTAACTGCTGCAACTTGGAGGCTATCAATCCTCTTGGTCATTTGCTCAAATTGTTGTTGAATTTGCTGCTGCATTAATTTGTTTTGAGCCAGGATTGAATCCACTCCTTCTAGCTCCATTACTCCTCTCCTTTGTGATGGTTGGCGGCCTCTTTGATGAGCAAAGAAATATTGGTTGTTGGACACCATATCAATGAGTTCTTGAGCCTCTTCTGCAGTTTTCATGAGTTGCAAGGAACCTCCAGCTGAATGATCCAAAGCTTCCTGGGATTTCAGTGTTAAGCCTTCATAGAAGTTTTGAAGCTTCTCCCACTCATTAAACATAGCAGGGGGACATTTCCTGATTAGAGCCTTGTACCTCTCCCATGCCTCATAGATGGGTTCGGCCTCCATTTGTGTAAATGTTTGTACCTCAGCTTTTAACCTTATAATCCTCTGAGGTGGATAAAATTTGGCAAGAAACTTAGTTACCAAATCATCCCAGTTGTTAATGCTGTCCCTTGGAAACGATTCCAACCATTGAGTGGCCTTGTCCCTGAGAGAAAATGGGAATAGCATCAGTTTGTAACTGTCAGGGGGCACTCCATTAGTTTTGAAAGTGTTGCATATCCTCAAGAAAGTGGACAAATGTTGGTGTGGGTCCTCAAGTGGTCCTCCACCAAAAGAGCAGTTGTTCTGAACCAAAGTGATGAGTTGTGGCTTGAGTTCAAAATTGTTAGCATTGACATTTGGAGCCAAGATGCTGCTCCCACAATGTCTAGGATTTGCAAAGGTATAGGAAGCCAAAACTCTCCTCTGGGGTGGGTTGCCATTGTTGTTGTCTTCTCCACCTGGTGGATTGGTTAAATGTTCCTCCATCTCTTGGAATTCTTCGTCTGATTCCTCTTCTCCGACAATATTTTTCCCTCTTTCAGCTCTTCTTAACCTCCTGAGAGTTCTTTCGTCTTGTTCATGAAAATTGGGTATGGTTCTTCTTGTACCTGACATACAAGCAGAACATAAGAAACGCACAGAATCAGTGGCACTTCAATCTATTGCTAGAATGAAGTTCCAGTTAGCTTAAGCAAAAATTCAAACAGTTAGTGGGTTAGTCAAAATTATAGAAAAATAACGAAAAAGTGCTTGATCTAGATCACCACCTCACTTAATCATTGTCAATCTAATCAATCCCCGGCAACGGCGCCAAAAACTTGATGAGTATTTTGGTGAAAAATAAATTTCTCCCAAAACACACAAATCTAACCGGCAAGTGTACCGGGTCGTATCAAGTAATAAAAACTCACGGGAGTGAGGTCGATCCCACAGGGATTGAAGGATTGAGCAATTTTAGCTTAGTGGTTAATTTAGTCAAGCGAATCAAGATTTGGTTGAGTGTTTTATGATTTGCAGAATTTAAATTGCATGAAATTAAAGAGAGCAGGAAATTAAATCGCTGAATCTTAAAGAACAAGAAATTAAATGGCAGAAACTTAGAATGCAAGAAATGTAAATTACGGAATCTTAAAGTGCAAGAAATGTAAATGGCTCGAAATGTAAAGGGGATTAGGAGTTGGATTTGCAGAAATTAAACAAAGAAAAGTAACTTGCATCAAACAAAAGAGTAAAAGAAGGTTTGGGTTGAATCGGATCTTGAAGCAGTAAAGTAAATGAACATTAAAAGCAAGAAACAAAATGTAAATTAGGAATTCAGATCTCAGGGCCCAGAGACTAGAAAACCAAGTCTAGATCTCAATGCCTTCCTAGATCCAACAAGAACAATTGCAAGGGAATTGTAAATTGCAAGGAAAGTATATGAGAAGCAAGTAACAGAAACGGAAATTCAATTGCAGTAAATAAACAAAGAGATCCAAGGATGAGATTGAAACAGAATTCCTTCAATTCTTCAACCCAAGATCCAAGACAAGTGTAATTGAAATTGAAAGCAATAAAACTGAGAGGAAGAGAAGTGAATTCTCCTTCCCCAAGACAAAGAAATTAAAGATCACTCAATATCCAAAGCTCTCCGAAAACTATTATGAAAATTCCAAAAGAAAGCTCTCTGAAGAACTTGAATTCTATCCTATTTATACACTTTCTTCAAATGATCTTCAAGCCTTGAGTTGGGCCTTTGCTCTTGGTGGAATTGGGTTGAAAGAGGCCTTGGTTGATTGCTCTTGAAGTTTGGAGAAGAACCAAAGTGAACCAATTGAACCGGTTTTGAGGTTAGCAAAAGTTGGACCAAAAGTTTGAGCTAACTTTGGCTCCAACTTTTCATAGCAGCCCACAAAACTTGCTGGTATGAACGTTGGTGCCAACGTTAGGGGTCTAACTTTGACCCTAACGTTGGCCTTGCCTAGTGCTTGTGGCGCCAACGTTAGCCTCCAAGTTAGGGGGCTAACGTTGGCGCAAACTTTTGCTCCTTTCCCTTGTATGTTCATTTGCCAACGGTAGCCTCAAAGTTAGGGGGCTAACGTTGGCGCAAACTTTTGGTGCCCAGGGGAGAAATTCATGTGCCAACGTTAGCCTCAAAGTTAGGGGGCTAACGTTGGCGCAAACTTTTGGTGCCCAGGGGAGAAATTCATGTGCCAACGTTAGCCTCAAAGTTAGGGGGCTAACGTTGGCGCAAACTTTTGGAGCCCAGGGGAGAATTTTCAAGTTCCAACGTTAGCCTCCAAGTTAGGGGGCTAACGTTGGAGCTAACTTTTCAACCAAAAGTTTGTGCAAAAGTTTGATGCTAACTTTAGGTCCAGCTTTTGCTTCCTGGTTCAATTTCACTTATTCCATTGTCCTCTCTTCACTCCTAGCCATTCCTTCTTGCTTCAACCCTTCTCCAAGCTTTCTTCACCTATAATTAATCAACCAAACACATCAAAGCTATGCTCAAAATCATGAGATATTCATTCTTTCACAATATGCAACAAATATAGCCTAAAACCTCATGAAATGGCATGAATTCATATATGGTTGATTCAATCAAGGGAAACATGAAAATCTACTCAATTAGCTTGCTTGTAGCTCAAGAAAGTGCATAGTTCTAATGAAAACAAAAGAAAAAGACTAGTTAAAATAGGCTAGGATGACTTGTCATCAAGCATCTGAAACCGTGATTAGAACCTTCGTGTTATAGGCTAGAACAATTGGCAGCATTCCTGAGATCCGGAAAGTCTAAACCTTGTCTGTGGTATTCCGTGTAGGATCTGGGAAGGGATGATTGTGACGAGTTTCAAACTTATGAATGTTGGGCGCAGTGACAGTGTGCAAAAGGATATAGAGATCCTATTCCGACGCTAGTGAGAACCGACAGATGATTAGCCGTGCGGTAGCTGTACCTGGTATTTTTCATCCTAGACGAGAAATCCGATAGTTGATTAGCCGTGTAGAGATCGTACCTAGAATTTTTCATCCTAGAGGATCATACAGCTTGCCATGGAAGGGAGCATGCATGATTGGAGGAAGACAATAAGAAAGCAGAGGTTCAGAAGCAACAAAGCATCTCCAAACGCTTATCTGAAATTTCCACCAATGAATTACATAAGTATCTTTATTTTATTTTATGTTTTATTTATCTTTTAATTATCAAAACTCATAACCATTTGAATCCGCCTGACTAAGATTTACAGGATGACCATAGCTTGCTTCAAGCCGACAATCTCCGTGGGATCAACCCTTACTTACGTAAAGGTATTACTTGGACAACCCAGTGCACTTGCTGCTTAGTTGTGTGGAGTTGTGAAAAGTGTGATCACAATTTCGTGCACCACGGTGTATCAGACTTGTGGCCACAAATGGTGCGGTGATCGGAGCTCGGACGGAGGAGTTATGGGGTTTTGAAATTTACCGTAAAGTTGGGGTTCTTCCTTCTTCTCCCCTGTTGATAGCATTCAGAGTTGTGCTGAAATGGGGAAGAAAGGGAACCGTGCTCACTTAAACGTGCTGGGCCGGTTCAGCCTACGGGCCCTGTTTGGGCCCAGTTCAACCGGTTCGGCCCGTACGGTTCAATCTTGGACCGTTTTCTTCGAAATTAGTGTCAAAATTCTCGTTTCGATTAACTCTATCCTAATTTGATATAATGTTCATATTTCTAATTTTCTTTATTAAATACTAATTTATTGACTAATTATGTTTCGATGAGCTCTATCCTAATTTGATATAATATTCACATTTCTAATTTTCTTTATTAAAAACTAATTTATTGACTAATTATCTACTAATTTAATGGGATTTACATCTGACATCAGACTTGGAGATGAAAGGATCATGCAAGCGAATGGAAAAGGTACAATCACCGTCCACACCATGATAGGAACTAAGAATATCCATGATGTTGTGTTAGTTCCTAAACTGGCTCAAAATCTACTTAGCATTGACCAAATGATGGAGAAAGACTATGTATTATACTTTGAAGAAGACTCATGCAGCATAACTGAAAGAAAAATTAGAAGGCTTCTATCAATAGTTAAAATGAAGAACAAAAGCTTTCCACTAAAATGGAGTTATATTATTGAAACTTTATTAAAAACACAAGAAGATAATTCATGGCTATGGCATCAAAGATTTGGCCATTTTTACTTTCATGGATTAAAACTGCTATACCGTGAGCAACTAATGAGAGATCTACCAAGCATCACAGAGATTAATCAACCTTGAAAAGAATGCTTACTTGGCAAAAAACATCATCAACCATTTTCTTTTGAAAGAGCTTGGCAAGCCAAGGAGATACTTTAATTAGTTCATACTGACATTTGTGGTTCAATGAAGATCCCATCACTCAATAACAACAGGTACTTCATTCTTTTTATCGATGATTTGCTAGAATGATGTGGGTATATTTCCTACATGAAAAATTAGATATTTTTTGCATCTTCAAGAAGTTTAACATGTAAAAAATCAAAATGGTCATATCATCAAGGTACTTCGTAGGGATAGGGAACTAAATTCACTTCCAAAGAATTTAATAAATTCTGCGAAGAAGAGGGTGTCGAGCGTCAAATCACAGTGGGATATGCTCCTGAGCAAAATGGAGTATCTAAGAGAAAAAATAGAACTATGATGGAAATGGCTCGTTTAATCCTCAAGGAAAAAAATTCGCCAAATATCTTCTGGGTAGAAGTTGTTTACATAACAGTATACCTACTAAATCGTTGTCCCACTAAGATAATAGAAAATAAAATTTCAATTGGAGCATGGAGTGGACGTAAACCTTTCGAAAAGCATCTAAGAGTCTTTGGTTGCATATATTATGTCTACATTACCATACAAAAAAGAAGCAAGCTCGATGAGCAGATAGAAAAAGGAATCTTCCTTGGATATAGTACACTATCAAAAGGATATCGTGTGTATAACTTGCAAATGAAAAAACTCATAATTATTCGAGATATGGAGTTTGACAAAAAATGGTTCATGGAATTGGGAAGATGAAAAAGTCGAGAAAGGAAGCATTGAAGTATCACTGCAATCACCTACAAGACTAGAAGAATAAGAACGTGAAGAAGCAGGTGATGAGCGGATAATTTATACGCTTTTTGGCATTGTTTTTAGTATGTTTTAGTATATTTTAGTTAGTTTTTATTATGTTTTTATTAGTTTTTATTCAAAAATCATATTTCTGGACTTTACTATGAGTTTGTGTGTTTTTCTAGGATTTCAGGTATTTTCTGGCTGAAATTGAGGGACCTGAGCAAAAATCTTATTTAGAGGCTAAAAAAGGACTGTAGATGCTGTTGGATTCTGACCTCCCTGTACTCGAAGTGGATTTCTGGAGCTACAGAAGCCTAATTGGCGCACTTTCAATTTCGTTGGAAAGTAGACATTCTGGGCCTTCCAGCAATATATAATAGTCCATACTTTTTCTGAGATTTGATGGCCCAAACTGGCGTTCCAAGTCAGCATAAAAATTCTGGCGTCAAAACGCCAGAACTGGCATAAAAGCTGGAGTTAAATGCCCAAACTAGCACAAAAGCTGACGTTTAACTCCAAGAAAGGTCTCTACACGTGAAAGCTTCAATGCTCAGCCCAAGTACACACCAAGTAGGCCCCGGAAGTTGATTTCTACACTAACTATTCTAGCTTACTCATTTTCTGTAACCCTAGGTCACTAGTTTATTATAAAAACTACTTTTAGTGATTCATATTGTACCTCATGACACTTTACATGTTCATATTGTATTCTCTACGGCATGAGTCTCTAAACCCCATGGTTGGGGGTGAGGAGCTCTGCTGTGTTTTGAGGAATTAATGCAATTACTACTGTTTTCCATTCAATCACGCTTGCTTCCATTCTAAGATATTCACTCATACTTCAACTTGATGAATGTGATGATCTGTGACACTCATCACCATTCTCAACCTATGAACGCGTGCCTGACAACCACCTCCGTTCTACCTTAGACTGAGTGCTTATCTCTTAGCCTTCTAGTTCAGATCAGAGTCTTCGTGGTATAAGCTAGAATCAATTGGCAGCATTCTTGAGATCCGGAACGTCTAAACCTTGTCTGTGGAATTCTGAGTAGGATCTAGGATAGGATGACTGTGACGAGCTTCAAACTCTCAAGTGCTGGGCGTAGTGACAGACGCAAAAGGATCAATGGATCCTATTCCAGCATGAGTGAGAACCAACAGATGATTAGCCGTGCGGTGACAGCACATTTGGACTATTTTCACTGAGAGGACAGATGGTAGCCATTGACAATAATGATCCACCAACATACAGCTTGCCATGGAAGGAACCCTGCGTGCATGAAGAAGAAGACAGGAGAAAAGCAGAAATTCAGAAGACAGAGCATCTCCAAAACCTCAACATGTTCTCCATTACTGCATAACAAGTATTTATTTCATGTTCTTTTACTTTTTACAATTAAATCTAAGAATTATTGATATCCTGACTAAGAGTTACAAGATAACCATAGCTTGCTTCAAGCCGACAATCTCCGTGGGATCGACCCTTACTCACGTAAGGTATTACTTGGACGACCCAGTGCACTTGCTGGTTAGTTGTGCGGAATTGCAAAAGTGTGATTGTGATTTTGTGCACCAAGTTTTTGGCACGTCATTTACTATGCCAGCCGTGTTCTAAATGACGCACAGAAAAACTACACAACCATAGAAAAAGAGTTGCTTGCAGTGGTTTATGCCATTGACAAGTTTAGATCCTATTTAGTAGGTTCAAAAGTGATTGTGTATACTGACCATGCTGCTATTAAATATCTACTCACAAAGCAGGATTCCAAACCCAGGCTCATAAGATGGGTGTTGCTTCTGCAAGAGTTTGATATAGAAATAAGAGACAGAAAAGGGACAGAGAACCAAGTGGCTGATCATCTGTCCCGGATAGAACCAGTAGAAGGGGCGTCCTCCCCATCTATTGAGATATCTGAAACCTTTCCGGATGAGCAATTGTTTGCCATTCAGGAAGCACCATGGTTTGTAGACATTGCAAACTATAAAGCTGTGAGGTTCATACCCAAGGAGTACAGCAGGGTGCAAACAAAAAAACTAATTTCTGATGCAAAGTACTACTTATGGGATGAACCATATCTCTTTAAGAGATGTGCAGACGGAATGATCCGCAGATGCGTACCTAGAGAAGAGGCACAGAAGATCCTATGGCATTGTCATGGATCACAATATGGAGGACATTTCGGAGGTGAGCGAACAGCCACTAAGGTCCTCCAATGTGGCTTCTAATGGCCTACTCTCTATAGAGATGCCCGAGAGTTTGTGCGTAACTGTGACAGTTGCCAAAGAGCTGGCAACTTGCCCCATGGTTATGCCATGCCTCAATAAGGGATCTTAGAGATTGAGTTGTTTGATGTATGGAGTATTGACTTCATAGGTCCTTTCCCACCATCATACTCAAACACTAACATTCTGGTGGCAGTAGACTATGTAGCTAAATGGGTAGAAGCAATTGCCACACCCACTAACGATACTAAGACCGTGCTGAAATTCCTCAAGAAATAAATCTTCAGCAGATTTGGCATCCCCAGAGTATTAATCAGTGACGGGGGCACTCATTTCTGCAATAAACAACTATACTCTGCTATGGTCCGATATGGAATTAGCCACAAAGTAGCAACTCCATATCATCCACAGATAAATGGGCAGGCTGAAGTCTCTAATAGAGAACTAAAAAGAATCCTGGAAAGGACTGTAATTGCCCGTTGAAAGGATTGGTCAAAAAGCTTGGATGATGCTCTGTGGGCATACAGAATAGCATTCAAGACTCCTATAGAAACCTCTCCATACCAGCTTGTGTATGGCAAGGCCTGTCATCTGCCCGTGGAACTGGAACATAAGGCCTACTGGGCAACCAGATTCCTAAACCTGGATGCTAAGTTAGCTGGAGAGAAAAGATTGCTCCAGCTGAATGAGCTAGAGGAATTCAGACTCAATGCTTTTGAAAATGCAAAAATTTATAAGGAAAAAGAAAAAAGGTGGCATGACAAGAAACTGTCATCTAGAGTCTTTGAACCAGGACAGAAGGTTCTGCTGTTTAATTCTAGGCTCAGATTATTCCTGGGGAAATTAAAATCCCGGTGGAGGAGACCATATGTGATTACAAGTGTGTCACCATATGGATATGTTGAGCTTCAGGATACTGACTCTGACGAAAAGTTCATTGTTAATGGATAGAGAATCAAACATTATCTTGAAAGCAATTTTGAGCAAGAATGCTCAAAACTGAGGCTTGAATAAAGCTCAGTCAAGGTCCAGCTAAAGACAATAAAGAAGCACTTATTGGGAGGCAACCCAATTTTTATTTATCTATGTTAATTTTTCATTTTCCATTGTTATTTTATGTCTTCTTTAGGTTGATGATCATGTGGAGTCACAAAAACAACTACAAAAATCAAAGCAAATTCAAAAATAGCATTAAAAACAGCACACCCTAGAGGATGAGCTTACTAGCGTTTAAAAGCCAGTAAGGGTAACAGAATGGGCGTTAAACGCCCAGTCTGGCACCATTCTGGGAGTTTAATGCCAGAAATGGGCACCACAGTGGTGTTTAATGCCAGGAAAGGGCACCAAGCTGGCGTTAAACGCCAGAAATGGGCAGCAACCTGGCGTTTAACGCCAGGATTGGCACTCAAAGGGGCGTTTACACGCCAGAATGGTGCAGGGATGAGAAATCCTTGGCACCTCAGGATCTGTGGACACCACAAGATCCCCACCTACCTCAACTCAATCTCTCTCTTCTTCATACATTCCAATAACCCCCTTCCCCAAATACTCTTCCCCATCACCTCTTAACCACTCACACCTCTCCATCTCTTCCATTCTCTTCTTCTTCTCCTCTCTTCTTTCTTCTTTTGCTCGAGGACGAGCAAACCTTCTAAGTTTGGTATGGAAAAAGCATTGCTTTTTGCTTTTTGTGTTTCCATAACCATTTATGGCACTTAAGGCCGGAGAAACCTCTAGAAAGAGGAAAAGCAAGGCAAAAGCTTCCACCTCCGAGTCATGGGAAATGGAGAGATTCATCTCAAAAGCCCATCACTAAGAAAAGGATGGAGCAAACAAGAGAGCCCATTCATGGACCTCAACAAGAGCATTCCACTATCCTCCATGAAATTAGAGAGGACCAAAAGGACATGAGAGAAAAGCAACAAAGGTAAGGAAGAGACATAGAGGAGCTAAAGTACTTCATAAGATCTTCAAGAGGAAGAACAAGCCACCATCACTAAGGTGGACCCGTTCTTTAATCTCCTTGCTCCTATTTTTCTATTTTTCGAAAATTATGCTTTATGTTTTATCTATGTTTGTGTCTTTATCACATGATCATTAGTGTCTTAGTGTCTATGACTTAAAGCTATGAATGTCCTATGAATCCATCACCTTTCTTAAAATGAAAAATGTTTTCTGAAAAAGAAAGTGAAGTACGTGAATTTCGAATTTTGAAACAGTTTAATTATTTTGATGTGGTGGCAATGCTTTTTGTCTTTCTGAATGACTGCTTGAACAGTGCATATTTTTGAATTTGTTGTTTATGAATGTTAAAATTGTTGGCTCTTGAAAGAATAATGGAAAAGGAGAAATGTTATTGATAATCTAAAAAATCATAAAAATGATTCTTGAAGCAAGAAAAAGCAGTGAATACAAAGCTTGCGGGAAAACAAAAAAAAACAAAAAAAAAAGAGAAAGAAAAAGAAAAAGCAAGCAGAAAAAGCCAATAGCCCTTTAAACCAAAAGGCAAGGGTAAATAAAAAGGATCCAAGGCTTTGAGCATCAGTGGATAGGAGGTCCTACAGGAATAAAGTCCTGGCCTAAGCGGCTAAACCAAGCTGTCCCTAACCATGTGCTTGTGGCGTGAAGGTGTCAAGTGAGAAGCTTGAAGCTGAGCGATTAAACTCGCGGTCCAAAGCAAAAAGAGTGTGCTTTAGAGCTCTGGACACCTCTAATTGGGGACTCTAGCAAAGCTGAGTCACAATCTGAAAAGGTTCACCCAGTTATGTGTCTGTGGCATTCATGTATCCGGTGGTAATACTGGAAAACAAAATGCTTAGGGTAACGACCAAGACTCATAAAGTAGCTGTGTTCAAGAATCAACATACTGAACTAGGAGAATCAATAACACTATCTGAATTCTGAGTTCCTATAGATGCCAATCATTCTGAACTTCAAAGGATAAAGTTAGATGCCAAAACTGTTCAGAAGAGAAAAGCTAATAGCCCCGCTCATCTAATTAAGACTGATCTTCATAGATGTTTTTGGAATTCATTGTATATTCTATTCTTTTTATCCTACTTTGTTTTTAGTTGCTTGGGGACAGGCAACAATTTAAGTTTGGTGTTCTGATGAGCGGATAATTTATACGCTTTTTGGCATTATTTTTAGTATGTTTTAGTATATTTTAGTTAGTTTTTATTATGTTTTTATTAGTTTTTATTCAAAAATCATATTTCTGGACTTTACTATGAGTTTGTGTATTTTTCTGTGATTTCAGGTATTTTCTGGCTGAAATTGAGGGACCTGAGCAAAAATATGATTCAGAGGCTAAAAAAAAACTGCAGATGCTGTTGGATTCTGACCTCCCTACACTCAAAGTAGATTTTCTGGAGCTACAAAAGCCTAATTGGCACACTCTCAATTTCGTTGAAAAGTAGACATCCTGGGCTTTCCAGAAATATATAATAGTCCATACTTTGCCCTAGATTTGATGGCCCAAACCGGCATTCCAAGTCAGCATAAAAATTCTGGCGTCAAAATACCAGAACTGGCATAAAAGCTGGAGTTAAACGCCCAAACCGGCACAAAAGCTGGCGTTTAACTCCAAGAAAGGTCTCTACACGTGAAAGCTTCAATGCTCAGCCCAAGCACACACCAAGTGGGCCCCGAAAGTAGATTTCTACACTAACTATTCTAGCTTACTCATTTTCTGTACCCCTAGGTCACTAGTTTATTATAAAAACTACTTTTAGTGATTCATCTTGTACCTCATGACACTTTAGACATTTTATATTGTATTCTCTACGGCATGAGTCTCTAAACCCCATGGTTGGGGGTGAGGAGCTCTGCTGTGTTTTGATGAATTGATGCAATTACTACTGTTTTCCATTCAATCGCGCTTGCTTCCATTCTAAGATATTCACTCGTACTTCAACTTGATGAATGTGATGATCTGTGACACTCATCACCATTCTTAACCTATGAACGCGTGCCTGACAACCACCTCCGTTTTACCTTACACTGAGTGCTTATCTCTTAGCCTCCTGGTTCAGATCAGAGTCTTTGTGGTATAAGCTAGAATCAATTGGCAGCATTCTTGAGATCCGGAACGTCTAAACCTTGTCTGTCATATTCTGAGTAGGATCTGGGATAGGATGACTGTGACGAGCTTCAAACTCACAAGTGCTGGGCGTAGTGACAAATGCAAAAGGATCAATGGATCCTATTCCAGCATGAGTGAGAACCGACAGATGATTAACCGTGCGGTGACAGCGCATTTGGACCATTTTCACTGAGAGGACGGATGGTAGCCATTGACAATGGTGATCCACCAACATACAGCTTGCCATGGAAGGAACCCTGCGTGCATGAAGAAGAAGATAGTAGGAAAGCAGAAATTCAGAAGACAGAGCATCTCCAAAACATCAACCTATTCTCCATTACTGCATAACAAGTATTTATTTCATGTTCTTTTACTTTTTACAATTAAATCTAAGAATTATTGATATCCTGACTAAGAGTTACAAGATAACCATAGCTTGCTTCATGCCAAAAATCTCCGTGGGATCGACCCTTACTCACGTAAGGTATTACTTGGATGACCCAGTGCACTTGCTGGTTAGTTGTGCGGAATTACAAAAGTGTGATTGTGATTTCGTGCACCAGCAGGCACAACTACTCCAACAGTAGAAGTAACCACTGATTCTCCTCCAAGAAAAATTAAGTCTCTACAAGATGTATACGAAACATATAATTTTGCTAAGATCGGGCCTACAAGCTTTGAAGAAGCAAAAAAACAAGAAGAATGGAGAAATGCCATAGAAGAAGAAATCAAGATGATCGAGAAGAACAACACATGAAAACTGGTAGATCACCCTTCATTAGAGTCAAAGAGGTATACAAGACTAACCTCAATCTCGATGAATTTATTCAGAAGCATGGTGCACGAAATCGTGATCATTCATTCCTTGGTAACGGCGCCAAAAACTTGGTGCGCACGTTCAAAATTTTAGTTCTTTGTCACAACTTCGCACAACTAACCAGCAAGTGCACTGGGTCATCCAAGTAATAAACCTTATGTGAGTAAGGGTCGATCCCACGGAGATTGTCGGCTTGAAGCAAGCTATGGTCACCTTGTAAATCTCAGTCAGGCGGATTCAAATGGTTATAGAGTTTTAATAATTAAAATATAAATAAAACGTAAAATAAAGATAGAGATACTTATGTAATTTATTGGTGAGAATTTTAGATAAGTGTATAGAGATGCTTAGTTCCTTCTGAATCTCCGCTTTCCTACTGCTTTCATCCAATCCTTCATACTCCTTTCCATGGCAAGCTGTATGTAGGGCATCACCGTTGTCAATGGCTACATCCCATCCTCTCAGTGAAAATGGTCCAAAATGCGCTGTTACCGCACGGCTAATCATTTGTCGATTCTCAATCATACTGGAATAGGATTCAGTAATTCTTTTGCGTCTGTCACTACGCCTAGCACTCGCAAGTTTGAAGCTCGTCACAGGCATCCCTTCCCAGATCCTACTCGGAATACCACAGACAAGGTTTAGACTTTCCGGATCTCAAAAATGGCCACCAATAATTCTAGCCTATACCATGAAGACTCTGATCTCATGATCAGGAGGCTAAGAGATATGTATTCAAGCTTGCTTTCATGTAGAACGGAAGTGTTTGTCAGGTGGTGGACGAAATTGTGTTCCATGTTCTTTGTACTTGTGTGAGAGTAACAATATATAATTGTATTGAATCCTCATTGTGGCTCTATGTGTGGACACAACTCCGTTCAACTAACCAGCAAGTGTACTGGGTCGTCCAAGTAATAAACCTTACGTGAGTAAAGGTCGATCCCACAGAGATTGTTGGCTTGAAGCAAGCTATGGTCACCTTGCAAATCTCAGTCAGGCGGATTTAAACATGATATTTTATTAGATTCAAATAAACAATAAAAGGGATAGAGATACTTATGTAGATTCATTGGCAGGGATTTCAGATAAGCGAATGGAGATGCTTTTCGTTCCTCTGAACCTCTGCTTTCCTGCTATCTTCATCCAATCAGTCTTACTCCTTTCCATGGCTGGCTGTATGCAAGGGCATCACCGTTGTCAGTGGCTACATTCCCTCCTCTCAGTGAATCATATGCTCACGCACCTTGTCACGGCACGGCTATTCATCTGTCGGTTCTCGATCATGCTGGAATAGGATTCACCCTCCTTTTGCGTCTGTCACTAACGCCCAACAATCGCGAGTTTGAAGCTCGTCACAGTCATTCAATCATTGAATCCTACTCAGAATACCACAGACAAGGTTTAGACCTTCCGGATTCTCTTGAATGCCGCCATCATTCTAGCGTACGCCACGAAGATTCTGGTTAGGAGATCTAAGAGATACTCATTCTAGCTTAATTCATGTAGAACAGAAGTGTTTGTCAGGCACGCGTTCATAAGGGAGAAGGATGATGAGCGTCACACATAATCATCACCTTCATTACGTTCTTGGGGGCGAATGGATATCTTAGAAGCGAAATAAGAAGAATTGAATAGAAAACAGTAGTACTTTGCATTAATCTTTGAGGAACAGCAGAGCTCCACACCTTAATCTATGGAGTGTAGAAACTCTACCGTATGAAAATACATAAGTGAAGGTCCAGGCATGGCCGAGAGGCCAGCCCCTCTAATCTAAGAACCAGGCGTCCAAAGATGCCAAATACAATAGTAAAAGGTCCTATTTATAATAAACTAGCTACTAGGGTTTACATGAGTAAGTAATTGATGTACAAATCCACTTCCGGGGCCCACTTGGTGTGTGCTTGGGCTTGGGCTTGAGTGTTACACGTGCAGAGGCCATTTGTGGAGTTGAACGCCAGTTTCTGTGCCAGTTTGGGCGTTCAAATCTGGTTTTGGATCCTTTTCTAGCGCTGGACGCCAGATTTGGGCAGAAGGCTGGCGTTGAACGCCCGTTTACGTCATCAATTCTTGGCCAAAGTATGGACTATTATATATTTCTGGAAAGCCCTGGATGTCTACTTTCCAACGCAATTCGAAGCGCGCCATTTCGAGTTCTGTAGCTCCAGAAAATCCACTTTAAGTGCAGGGAGGTCAGAATCCAACAGCATCAGCAGTCCTTTTTCAACCTCTGAATCTGATTTCTGCTCAAGTCCCTCAATTTCAGCCAGAAAATACCTGAGATCACAGAAAAACACACAAACTCATAGTAAAGTCCAGAAATGTGAATTTAACACAAAATCTATTAAAAACATCCCTAAAAGTAACTAGATCCTACTAAAAACATACTAAAAACAATGTCAAAAAGCGTATAAATTATCCGCTCATCACAACACCAAACTTAAATTGTTGCTTGTCCCCAAGCAACTGAAAATCAAAATAGGATAAAAAGAATAGAATATACTATAAATTCCAAACTATCAATGAAACAGAACTTCAATCATATGAGCGGGACTTATAGCTTTTTGCCTCTTGAATAGTTTTGGCATCTCACTTTATCCATTGAGGTTCATAATGATTGGCATCTATAGGAACTTCAGATTTCGAATAGAGTTATTGACTCTCTTAGTTCAGTATGATGATTCTTGAACACAGCTTCTTTATGAGTCTTGGCCGTGGCCCTAAGCACTTTGTTTTCCAGTATTACCACCGGACACATAAATGCCACAGACACATAATTGGGTGAACCTTTTCAGATTGTGACTCAGCTTTGCTAAAGTCCCCAATTAGAGGTGTCCAGGGTTCTTAAGCACACTCTTTTTTTGCTTTGGACCTTGACTTTAACCGCTCAGTCTCAAGTTTTCACTTGACACCTACATGCCACAAGCACATGGTTAGGGACAGCTTGGTTTAGCCGCTTAGACCAGGATTTTATTCCTTTAGGCCCTCCTATCCACTGATGCTCAAAGCCTTGGGATCCTTTTTATTTGCCCTTGCCTTTTGGTTTTAAGGGTTATTGGCTTTTTCTGCTTGCTTTTTCTTTTTCTTTCTATTTTTTTTTTCTTCTACATTTTTTTTTTCGCCTATTTTTTTTTCTGCAAGCTTTGTTCTTTGCTGCTTTTTCTTGCTTCAAGAATCATTTTTATGATTTTTCAAATTATCAAATAACATGTCTCCTAGTCATCATTCTTTCAAGAGCCAACATATTTAACATTCTTAAACAACAACTTCAAAAGACATATGCATTGTTCAAGCATTCATTCAGAAAACAAGAAGCATTATCACCACATCAATATAATTAAACTAAGTTCAAGGATAAATTCAAAACTCATGTACTTCTTGTTCTTTTGAATTAAAACATTTTTCATTTAAGAGAGGTGATGGATTCATAGGACATTCATATCTTTAAGACAGAGTTACTAACTACTAATGATCATGTAATGAAGACACAAACACAGATAAGCACATAGAAAACGAAAAAACAGAGAAAGTAAGAACAAGGAATGAGTCCACCTTGGTGATGTCCTTGAGCTCTTCTATGTCTCTTCCTTGTCTTTGCTGCTCCTCCTTCATTGCTTTTAGATCTTCTTTGATTTCATGAAGGATGATGGAGTGCTCTTGATGTTCCACCCTTAGTTGCTTCCAATAATTGTGTGGAAGAAAATGTATCCCCTGAGGTATCTCAGGGATCTCTTGATTTGCAGTCAAATGTTCTACCTCTGAGCTATAGACCCTTGATGGAAGCTTTTGTCTTCCCTTTCCTCTTTCTAGAGGTTTCTCTGGCCTTAGGTGCCATCAATGGTTATGGAAAAAACAAAAAAGCTATGCTTTTACCACACCAAACTTAGAATGTTGCTCGCCCTCGAGCACAAGAAGAAAGAATAGAAGAATAAGAAGAAGATATGGAGGAGATAGATGGGAGTGTGTATTCGGCCATATGGGTGGGATTGGGTGGGAGAGAGATGTTGAATTTTGAAGGTAGTGGGTGTATGGATGTGAGTGGTAAATGGAAAGTAGAAGGGATGATCATGAATGGGAAGAGAGATGATGAGGTAGGTGGGGATCCTGTGGGGTCCGCAGATCCTGAGGTGTCAAGGCATTTACATCCCTGCACCAATTTAGGCATGTCAAATGCCCTTGCACACAACTCTGGGCGTTCAGCGCCAGGTTGGTGCCCTTTTTGGGCGTTCAACGCCCCCTTTGCTGCCATTTCTGGCGTTGAACGCCAGAACCATGCTTGTTCTGGGCGTTCAGCGCCAGGATGCTCCCATTCTGGGCGTTCAGCGCCAGAACTATGCTCTGTTCTGGCGTTTGAACGCCAGACAGATGCTCCTCCAGGGTGTGATTTTTCTTCTGCTGTTTATGATTCCGTTTTCAATTTTTATATTTATTCTGTGACTCCTCATGATCATGAACCTATAAAGACATGAAAAATAAGAATTAGATAAATAAACATTGGGTTGCCTCCCAACAAGCGCTTCTTTAATGTCAATAGCTTGACAGTGGGCTCTCATGGAGCCTCACAGATGTGCAGAGCTTTGTTGAGACTCTCCAACACCAAACTTAGAGTTTGGATATGGGAGTTCAACACCAAACTTAGAGTTTGGTTGTGGCCTCCCAACACCAAACTTAGAGTTTGACTGTGGGGGCTCTGGTTGACTCTGCTTTGAGAGAAGCTTTTCAAGCTTCCTCTCCATGGTTGCAGAAGGAGATCCTTGAGTTTTGAATACAAGGGAGTTCTCATTCCATTGAAGGACTATTTCACCTCTGTCAACATCAATCACAGCTCTTGCTGTGGCCAGGAAAGGTCTTCCTAGGATGATGGATTTATCCTCTTCCTTTCCAGTATCCAGGACTATGAAATCAGCAGGGATGTAAAGGCCCTCAACTTTTACCAATACATCTTCTACGTGTCCATAAGCCTGTCTTCTTGAGCTGTCTGCCATCTCTAGTGAGATTTTAGCAGCTTGCACCCCATAGATTCCCAGTTTCTCTATTACAGAGAGGGGCATGAGGTTTATTCCTGAACCAAGGTCACACAGAGCCTTAAAGATCATGGTGCCTATGGTACAGGGTATTATGAACTTTCCAGGATCCTGTCTCTTCTGAGGCAATGTCAGTTGATCCAGATCACTTAGTTCATTGATGAACAAGGGAGGCTCAGCTTCCCAAGTATCAATGCCAAATAATTTGGCATTCAGCTTCATGATTGCACCAAGAAACTTGGCAGTTTGCTCTTCAGTAACATCCTCATTCTCTTCAGAAGAGGAATACTCATCAGAGCTCATGAAGGGCATAAGGAGGTTCAATGGAATCTCTATGGTCTCTAGATGAGCCTCAGAGTCCTTTGGTTCCTCAGAGGGAAGCTCCTTATTGATCACTGGACGTCCCAGGAGGTCTTCCTCCTTGGGATTCATGTCCTCTCCTCTCCTTACAGGTTCGGCCATGGCGCTTATGTCAATGGCCTTGCACTCTCCTTTTGGATTCTCTTCTGTATTGCTTGGGAGAGTACTAGGAGGGATTTCAGTGATCCTTTTACTCAGCTGGCCCACTTGTGCCTCCAGATTTCTAATGGAAGACCTTGTTTCATTCATGAAACTTACAGTGGCCTTAGATAGATCAGAGACTAGATTTGCTAAATTAGAAGCATTTTGTTCAAAGTTCTCTGTCTGTTGCTGAGTTGATGATGGAAAAGGCTTGCTATTGCTAAACCTGTTTCTTCCACCATTATTAAAGCCTTGTTGGGGCTTTTGATCCTTCCATGAGAAATTTGGATGATTTCTCCATGATGAGTTATAGGTGTTTCCATAAGGTTCACCTAAGTAATTTACCTTTGCTATTGCAGGGTTCTCAGGATCATAAGCTTCTTCTTCATGAGAAGCCTCTTGAGTACTGTTGGATGCAGCTTGCATTCCATGCAGACTCTGAGAGATCATATTGACTTGCTGAGTCAATATTTTATTCTGAGCCAATATGGCATTCAGAGTATCAATCTCAAGAACTCCCTTCTTCATAGGCGTCCCATTATTCACAGGATTCCTTTCAGAAGTGTACATGAACTGGTTATTAGCAACCATGTCAATGAGTTCTTGAGCTTCTGCAGGCGTTTTCTTTAGGTGAATGGATCCACCTGCAGAAGTGTCCAGTGACATCTTTGATAGCTCAGACAGACCATCATAGAATATATCCAGGATGGTCCATTCTGAAAGCATGTCAGAAGGACACTTTTTGGTCAACTGTTTGTATCTTTCCCAAGCTTCATAGAGGGATTCACCTTCTTTCTGTCTGAAGGTTTGAACATCAGCTCTAAGCTTGCTCAGCTTTTGAGGAGGAAAGTACTTGGCTAAGAAAGCCATGACCAGCTTATCCCAAGAGTTCAGGCTGTCTTTGGGTTGAGAATCCAACCATAATCTAGCTCTGTCTCTTACAGCAAAAAGGAAAAGCATGAGCCTGTAGACTTCAGGATCTATTCCATTAGTCTTAACAGTATCACATATCTGCAAGAATTCAGTTAAGAACTGAAAAGGATCTTCAGATGGAAGTCCATGAAACTTGCAGTTCTGCTGCATTAGAGAAACTAATTGAGGTTTAAGCTCAAAATTGTTTGCTCCAATGGCAGGAATGGAGATGCTTCTTCCATGTAAATTGGAATTAGGTGCAGTAAAGTCACCAAGCATTCTCCTTGCATTGTTGTTGGGTTCGGCTGCCATCTCCTTTACTTGTTCAAAATTTTCAATCAAGTTGTCTCTGGATTGTTGTAATTTAGCTTCTCTTAATTTTCTCTTCAGAGTCCTTTCAGGTTCTGGGTCAGCTTCAACAAGAATGCCTTTTTCTCTGTCCCTGCTCATAAGAAAGAGGAGAACAAAAGAAAAGAAGAGGAATCCTCTATGTCACAGTAAAGAGGATCCTTATTGTTAGTAGAAGAAAAGAAGAAGAAATTCGAACACAGATAGAGTAAGGGATTCGAATTTGGTGATGATGTGAGGAAGTAATGTTAGTTAATGAATGAATAAATAGAATAGGATGAGAGAGAGGGGGGGGATTTTCGAAAATTATTTTTGAAAAGGAGTTAGTGATTTTTGAAAATTGGTTTTTTTGAAAGTTGTTAGTAATTTTTTTTTTTCGAAAATTTTTGAAATAAAAAATAAAAAATAAAGATAATTAGTTAATTAAAAAGAGATTTTTGAAAAAGAGAAGAGATATTTTCGAAAATTAGAGAGAGAGAGTTAGTTAGGTGGTTTTGAAAAAGTTAAGAAACAAACAAAAAGTTAGTTAGTTAGTTGAAACAAATTTTGAAAAGATAAGAAGTTAGGAAGTTAGAAAAGATATTTTGAAAAGATATTTTTGAAAAAGATAAGATAAGAAGATATTTTTGAAAAGATATGATTGAAATTAGTTTTGAAAAAGATTTGATTTTTAAAATCACAATTAATGACTTGATTCATAAGAAATCACAAGATATGATTCTAGAACTTAAAGTTTGAATCTTTCTTAACAAGCAAGTAACAAACTTCAAATTTTTGAATCAAAACATTAATTGATTATGTTATTTTCGAAAATTTGATATAAAAATAAGAAAAAGATTTTTGAAAAATATTTTTTTGAATTTTCGAAAATAACTAAGAATTTTGAAAAAGATTTGACTTTTGAAAAAGATTTTGAAAAAGATAAGATTTTCAAATTGAAAATTTGATTTGACTCATAAGAAACAACTTGATTTTAAAATTTTTTGAAAAAGTCAACTCAAATTTTCGAATTTGATGAGAGAAAAAGGGAAAGATATTTTTTTGATTTTTGAATTTTTATGATGCAAGAGAGACAAACACTAAAAAGATGCAATGCATGAAATTTTTAGATCAAAACAATGAATGCATGCATGAATGCTATGAATGTCAAGATGAACACCAAGAACACTATGAAGATCATGATGAACATCAAGAACATATTTTTGAAAAATTTTTAATGCAAAGAAAACATGCAAGACACCAAACTTAGAATTCTTTAATGCTTATGCACTAAGAATTCAAGAATGCATATGATAAACATGAAAAGACACAAAACAAAAAATTATCAAGATCAAACAAGAAGACTTACCAAGAACAACTTGAAGATCATGAAGAACACTATGAATGCATGAAATTTTCGAAAAATGCTAGATGCATATGCATGTGACACCAAACTTATGATATGACTCAAGACTCAAACAAAAAACAAGAAATATTTTTTATTATTATGATTTTATGATTTTTTTGGATTTTTAACTTATATTTTTCGAAAATTATTTAGAAGAAAAAAAAAAGAAAAATAAGGATTCAAAATTTTTAATATGAATTCCAGGAATCTTATGCTCTAAAGCTCCTATCAAAGGGTCAGGCATGGCTTAATAGCCAGCCAAGCTTTAGTATGTAAATCAGAAACAGTAGCAGGTGGATTAACTCCAACTAGCTTGCTCTTGATAACAAATTGCTGCCTCAGTCCAAATAAATTTAGACATGGCTTTACAGCCAGCCAGGATGCAACATATAATTACATGGGCTGAAGTGATTAGTTGAATACCAATCCCAAAGTAGTTTGGGTATGGCTTTACAGCCAGATATGATTCAACATATTTGATGAAACACTAGAATTCATTCTTAAAAATTTTGAAGCCATAGAATAATTTATTTTTGAAAACATTTTTATTATTTTTTTTTTTTTTCGAAAACATATGAGAGATTTTTGAAAATATTTTTGAAAAATTTTTGAAAAGAAAATAAAAAGAAAATTACCTAATCTGAGCAACAAGATGAACCGTCAGTTGTCCAAACTCAAACAATCCCCGGCAACGGTGCCAAAAACTTGGTGGACGAAATTGTGTTCCATGTTCTTTGTACTTGTGTGAGAGTAACAATATATAATTGTATTGAATCCTCATTGTGGCTCTATGTGTGGACACAACTCCGTTCAACTAACCAGCAAGTGTACTGGGTCGTCCAAGTAATAAACCTTACGTGAGTAAGGGTCGATCCCACAGAGATTGTTGGCTTGAAGCAAGCTATGGTCACCTTGCAAATCTCAGTCAGGCGGATTTAAACATGATATTTTATTAGATTCAAATAAACAATAAAAGGGATAGAGATACTTATGTAGATTCATTGGCAGGGATTTCAGATAAGCGAATGGAGATGCTTTTCGTTCCTCTGAACCTCTGCTTTCCTGCTATCTTCATCCAATCAGTCTTACTCCTTTCCATGGCTGGCTGTATGCAAGGGCATCACCGTTGTCAGTGGCTACATCCCCTCCTCTCAGTGAATCATATGCTCACGCACCCTGTCACGGCACGGCTATTCATCTGTCGGTTCTCGATCATGCTGGAATAGGATTCACCCTCCTTTTGCGTCTGTCACTAACGCCCAACAATCGCGAGTTTGAAGCTCGTCACAGTCATTCAATCATTGAATCCTACTCAGAATACCACAGACAAGGTTTAGACCTTCCGGATTCTCTTGAATGCCGCCATCATTCTAGCGTACGCCACGAAGATTCTGGTTAGGAGATCTAAGAGATACTCATTCTAGCTTAATTCATGTAGAACAGAAGTGTTTGTCAGGCACGCGTTCATAAGGGAGAAGGATGATGAGCGTCACACATAATCATCACCTTCATTATGTTCTTGGGTGCGAATGGATATCTTAGAAGCGAAATAAGAAGAATTGAATAGAAAACAGTAGTACTTTGCATTAATCTTTGAGGAACAGCAGAGCTCCACACCTTAATCTATGGAGTGTAGAAACTCTACCGTATGAAAATACATAAGTGAAGGTCCAGGCATGGCCGAGAGGCCAGCCCCTCTGATCTAAGAACCAGGCGTCCAAAGATGCCAAATACAATAGTAAAAAGTCCTATTTATAATAAACTAGCTACTAGGGTTTACATGAGTAAGTAATTGATGTACAAATCCACTTCTGGGGACCACTTGGTGTGTGCTTGGGCTTGGGCTTGAGTGTTACACGTGCAGAGGCCATTTGTGGAGTTGAACGCCAGTTTCTGTGCCAGTTTGGGCGTTCAACTCTGGTTTTGAATCCTTTTCTGGCGCTGGACGCCAGATTTGGGCAGAAGGCTGGCGTTGAACGCCAGTTTACGTCGTCAATTCTTGGCCAAAGTATGGACTATTATATATTTCTGGAAAGCCCTGGATGTCTACTTTCCAACGCAATTGGAAGCGCGCCATTTCGAGTTCTGTAGCTCCAGAAAATTCACTTTGAGTGCAGGGAGGTCAGAATCCAACAGCATCAGCAGTCCTTTTTCAACCTCTGAATCTGATTTCTGCTCAAGTCCCTCAATTTCAGCCAGAAAATACCTGAAATCACAGAAAAACACACAAACTCATAGTAAAGTCCAGAAATGTGAATTTAACACAAAATCTATTAAAAACATCCCTAAAAGTAACTAGATCCTACTAAAAACATACTAAAAACAATGTCAAAAAGCGTATAAATTATCCGCTCATCATCAGGCATGCCTTCATAAGTGAGAATGGTGATGAGAGTCACATAATCATCACATTCATCATGTTCTTGTGTGTGAATGAATATCTTAGAGAAGAAATAGGCTTGAGTTGAATAGAACAATAATAGTACTTTGCATTAATTCATGAAGAACAGCAGAGCTCCACACCTTAATCTATGGTGTGTAGAAACTCTACCGTTGAAAATACATAAGTGAAAATAGGGTAGACATGGCCGAGTGGCCAGCCTCCCATGGAGGTCTAGAGATCTAAAAATGATCAAAAGATGATCCCCCAAAAAAAATTTCAAATACAATAGTAAAAAGTCCTATTTATACTAAACTAGTTACTAGGGTTTACAGAAATGAGTAAATGATGCAGAAATCCACTTTCGGGGCCCACTTGGTGTGTGCTTGGGCTGAGCATTGAAGCTTTCATGTGTAGAGGTCTTCCTTGGAGTTGAACGCCAGTTTGTAACCTGTTTCTGGCGTTTAACTCTGCTTTGCAACCTGTTTCTGGCGTTTAACTCCAGAATATGGCAGAAAGCTGGCGTTGAACGCCAGTTTCCTTCATCTAAACTCGGGCAAAGTATTGACTATTATATATTTCTGGAAAGCCCTAGATGTCTACTTTCCAACGCAATTGAGAGCGCGCCATTTGGATTACTGTAGCTCCAGAAAATCCACTTTGAGTGCAGGGAGGTCAGAATCCAACAGCATCTGCAGTCCTTCTTCAGCCTCTGAATCTAATTTTTGCTCAAGTCCCTCAATTTCAGTCAGAAAATACCTGAAATCACAGAAAAATACACAAACTCATAGTAAAGTCCAGAACTGTGATTTTTAATTAAAAACTAATAAAAATATACTAAAAACTAACTAAATCATACAAAAAACTATGTAAAAATAATGCCAAAAAGCGTATAAATTATCCACTCATCACAACACCAAACTTAAATTGTTACTTGTCCCCAAGCAACTAAAAATTAAATAGGATAAAAAGAAGAAAATATACTATAAATTCCAAAATATCAATGAAACTTAGCTCCAATCAAATGAGCGGGACTAGTAGCTTTTTGCCTCTGAACAGTTTTGGCATCTCACTTAATCCCTTGAAGTTCAGAATGATTGGCGTCTATAGGAACATAGAATTTAGATAGTGTTATTGATTCTCCTAGTTCAGTATGTTGATTCTTGAACACAGCTACTTTATGAGTCTTGGCCGTGGCCCTAAGCACTTTGTTTTCCAGTATTACCACCGGATACATAAATGCCACAGACACATGATTGGGTGAACCTTTTCAGATTGTGACTCAGCTTTGCTAGAGTCCCCAATTAGAGGTGTCCAGGGTTCTTAAGCACACTCTGTTTTTGCTTTGGACCTTGACTTTAACCGCTCAGTCTTAAGTTTTCACTTGACACCTTCACGCCACAAGCACATGGTTAGGGACAACTTGGTTTAGCCGCTTAGGCCAGGATTTTATTCCTTTAGGCCCTCCTATCCACTGATGCTCAAAGCCTTGGATCCTTTTTACCCTTGCCTTTTGTTTTTAAGGGCTATTGGCTTTTTGCTCTTGCCTTTTGGTTTAAAGAGCTCTTGGCTTTTTCTGCTTGCTTTTTCTTTTTCTTTCTCTCTTTTTTTTCGGCATTTTTCTTTTCTTTTTTTTTTTCTGCAAGCTTTTGTATTCACTGTTTTTTTTTTGTTTCAAGAATCAATTTTATGATTTTTCAGATTATCAATAACATTTCTCCTTTTTCGTCATTCTTTCAAGAGCCAACATATTTAACATTCATAAACAACAATATCAAAAGACATATGAACTGTTCAAGAATTCATTCAGAAAACAAAAAGTATTGTCACCACATCAAAATAATTAAACTAATTTCAAGGATGAATTCGAAACCATGTACTTCTTGTTCTTTTGTTTTTAGAACAGTTTTCATTTAAGAGAGGTGATGGATTCATAGGACATTCATGGCTTTAAGACATAGACACTTAAACACTAATGATCATGTAATAAAGACACAAACATAAATAAACATAAAGCATAGTAAACAAAAAACAGAAAAATAAGAACATGGAGATTAAGGAACGGGTCCACCTTAGTGAGGGTGGCGTCTTCTTCCTCTTGAAGAACCAATGGTGTTCTTGAGCTCCTCTATGTCTCTTCCTTGTCTTTGTTGCTCCTCCCTCATAGCTCTTTGATCTTCTCTAATCTCATGGAGAATGATGGAGTGCTCTTGGTGTTCCATCCTTAGTTGTCCTATGTTGAAACTTAATTCTCCTAGGGAGGTGTTGATTTGCTCCCAATAGTTTTATGGAGGGAAGTGCATCCCTTGAGGCATCTCAGGGATTCCATGGTGAGGAATTTTCTCATGCTCTTGTTGAGGTCCATGATCTCTTGTTTGCTCCATCCTTTTCTTAGTGATGGGCTTGTCCTCATCAATGAGGATATCTCCCTCTATGTCAATTCCAGCCGAATTGCAGAGGTGGCAAATAAGGTGAGGAAAGGCTAACCTTGCCAAAGTGGAGGACTTGTCAGCCACCTTGTAGAGTTCTTGAGGTATAATTTCATGAACTTCTACTTCCTTCCCATTCATGTTACTATGGATCATGATGGCCCGGTCTACAGTAACTTTAGACCGGTTGCTAGTAGGAATAATTGAACGTTGAATAAACTCCAACCATCCTCTAGCTACAGGCTTAAGGTCTGGTCTTCTCAATTGAACCGGCTTGCCTCTTGAGTCAACTTTCCATTGAGCTCCTTCCACGCATATGTCCATGAGGACTTGGTCCAACTTTTGATCAAAGTTGACCCTTCTAGTGTAGGGGCGTGTGTTTTCTTGCATCATTGGCAAGTTGAACACCAACCTTACATTTTCTGGACTGAAATCTAAGTATTTTTCCTGAACCATGGTAAGCCAATTCTTTGGATTTGGGTTCCTACTTTGATCATGGTTCCTACTGATCCATGCGTTCGCATAGAACTCTTGAACCATTAAGATCCCGACTTGTTGAATAGGATTAGAGAGAACTTCCCATCCTCTTCTTCTAATCTCTTGTCGGATCTCTGGATATTCGCTCTTTTTGAGCTTAAAAGGGACCTCAGGGATCACATTTTTCTTGGCCATAACTTCATAGAAGTGGTCTTGATAGACCTTAGAGATGAATCTCTCCATCTCCGATGACTTAGAGGTGGAAGCAATTGCCTTTCCTTTCCTCTTTCTTGAGGTTTTTCTGGCTTTAGGTGCCATTAATGGTTATGGAAAAATAAAAAGCAATGCTTTTACCACATCAAACTTAAAATGTTTGCTCGTCCCCGAGCAAAAGAAGAAAGAAAAAAGGAAAAGAAGAAGAAAAATGGAGGAGAGGGAGAGAGGTGTGTATTCGGCCAAGGGGAAGAAGAAAGGGTTGTGTTGGGTGAAAATGAAGAAGGAATGAGGGGTTTATATAGGAGTGGGGGGAGGTTTAGGGTTCGGCCATTAGGGTTGGGTTTGGGAGGGAAAAGAATTTGAATTTTGGAGATAGGTAGGGTTCATGGGGAAGAGTGGAGGGATATGAGTGGTTAAGAGGTGATGGGGAAGAGTGATGGAGGTGATTGGTGAAGGGTATTAAGGGAAGAGGGTTATGAAAAGGTGTGAAGAGAGAGTTAGGGTAGGTGGGGATCCTGTGGGGTCCACAGATCCTGTGGAGATCCTGTGGGATCCACAAATCCAGTGGGGTCAAGGACTTAACATCCCTGCTCCAATTAGGCGTGTAAAAATGCCCTTTGTATGCAATACTGGCGTTTAACGCCAGACTGCTGCCTGTTTTTGGTGTTAAACGCCCAAATGTAGCCTGTTTCTGGCGTTTAACACCAGGTTAATGCTTGTTTCTGGCGTTAAACGCCAGCTTGGTGCTTGTTTCTGGCGTTAAACGCCAGACAGATGCTTGTTTCTGGCGTTAAACGCCAGACAGATGCTTGTTTCTGGCGTTTAAACGCCAGAGTGCTCTTCCTCCAGGGTGTGCTGTTTCTTCTGCTGTTTTTGATTCTGTTTTTTAATTTTTCAGTTGTTCTTGTGACTTCACATGATCATCAACCTAATAGAACACGAAATAACAATAAAAATAAAATAGATATAATTAAATAACATTGGGTTGCCTCCCAACAAGCATTTCTTTAATGTCAATAGCTTGACAGTGAGCTCTCATGGAGCCTCACAGATATTCAGAGTATTGTTGGAACCTCCCAACACCAAACTTAGAGTTTGACTGTGGGGCTTTGGTTGACTCTACAGTGAGAGAAGCTTTTCATGCTTCCTTTCCATGGTTACAGAAGGAGATCCTTGAGTCTTAAATACAAGGTAGTCCTCATTCAGTTGAAGGACCAACTCTCCTCTGTCCACATCAATCACAACTCTTGTTGTGGCTAGGAAGGGTCTTCCAGGGATGATGGATTCATCCTCATCCTTCCCAGTGTCTAGGATTATGAAATCAACATGGATGTAAAGGCCTTCAACCTTTACTAACACGTCCTCTACTAGTCCATAAGCCTGTTTTCTTGATTTATCTACCATCTCTAGTGAGATTCTTGTAACTTGCACCTCAAAGATCCAAAGTTTCTCCATTACAGAGAGTGGCATAAGGTTAATGCCTGACCCCAGGTCACACAGAGCCTTCTCAAAGGTCATGGTGCCTATGGTACAAGGTATTAAGAATTTACCAGGATCCTGTTCCTTTTGAGGTAATTTCTGCCTATCCAATGCATTTAGTTCATTGGTGAGCAAGGGAGGTTCATCTTTCCAAGTCTCATTACCAAATAATTTGGCATTCAGCTTCATGATTGCACCAAGGTATTTAGCAACTTGCTCTTCAGTAATGTCTTCATCCTCTTCAGAGGAAGAATACTCATCAGAGCTCATGAAGGGCAGAAGGAGGTTCAATGGAATCTTTATGGTCTCTAGATGAGCCTCAGATTCCTTTGGTTCCTCAAAGGGAAACTCCTTATTGGTCAGTAAACATCCCAGGAGGTCTTCCTCACTAGGATTCACGTCCTCCACCTCCTCTTTGGGTTCAGCCACACCAAGCAAGGTAATGGCCTTGCACTCTCTTTTTGGATTCTCTTCTGTATTGCTTGGGAGAGTACTAGGAGGGGTTTCAGTGACTCTTTTACTCAGCTGGTCCACTTGTGCCTCCAAATTTCTAATGGAGGACCTTGTTTCATTCATGAAACTTAGAGTGGCCTTAGATAGATCAGAGACTATATTTGCTAAGCTAGATGAATTCTGCTTAGAATTCTCTGTCTGTTGGTGAGTGGATGATGGAAAAGGCTTGCTATTGCTAAACCTATTTCTTCCACCATTATTAAAGCCTTGTTGAGGCTTTTGTTGATCCTTCCATAAGAAATTTGGATGATTTCTCCATGAGGGATTATAGGTGTTTCCATAGGGTTCCCCCATGTAATTCACCTCTGCTATTGCAGGGTTCTTAGGATCATAAGCTTCTTCTTCAGAAGATGCCTCTTGAGTACTGTTGGATGCAGCTTGCAATCCATTCACACTCTGAGAAATCATATTGACTTGCTGAGTTAATATTTTATTCTGAGCCAATATGGCATTCAGAGTATCAATTTCAAGAACTCCCTTCCTCTGAGGCGTCCCATTACTCACAGGATTCCTTTCAGAAGTGTACATGAACTGGTTATTTACAACCATGTCAATGAGTTCCTGAGCTTTTGCAGGTATTTTCTTTAGGTGAATGGATCTACCTGCAGAATGGTCTAATGACATCTTTGATAATTCAGACAGACCATCATAGAATATATCCAGGATGGTCCATTCTGAAAGCATGTCAGAAGGACACTTTTTGGTCAATTGCTTGTATCTCTCCCAAGCTTCATAGAGGGATTCACTTTCTTTTTGTTTGAAGGGTTAAGAAAGCCGTGACCAGCTTATCCCAAGAGTTCAGGCTATCTTTAGGTTGAGAGTCCAACCATATTCTAGCTCTGTCTCTTACAGCAAACGGGAAAAGCATAAGCCTGTAGACCTCGGGATCAATCCCATTGGTCTTAACAGTGTCACAGATCTACAAGAATTCAGTTAAGAACTGAAAAGAATCTTCTGATGAAAGTCCATGAAACTTGCAATTCTGTTGCATCAGAGAAACTAATTGAGGTTTTAGCTCAAAATTGTTTGCTCCAATGGCAGGGATTGAGATGCTTCTTCCATGTAAGTTGGAATTTGGTGCAGTAAAGTCACCAAGCATCTTCCTTGCATCTCCACCATTATTATTATTTTCGGCCATGTCTACTTTTTTTTTTCAAAAATTTCAGTAAAGTCCTCTTCAGAGTGTTGTGTTTTAACTTCTCTTAGCTTCCTCTTTAGAGTCCTTTCAGGTTCTGGATCAGCTTCAACAATAATGTTCTTGTCCTTGCTCCTACTCATATGAAAAAGAAGGGAACAGAAAATAATAGGGATACTCTTTGCCACAGTAGAGAGGTTCCTTTATGTGAGTAGAAGAGAAGAAAAAGAATTCGAACACAGAAAGAGGGAGAGGGTTCGAATTTTTAAGAAGAAGAGAAGTGTTAGTAGATAAATAAAATAATTAGAAAGAGATGAGGGGGAGAGAATTCGAAAATAAAATAAAATAAAAATATTTTTGTTTTTAATTTAAAATTAAAGTTAAAATTCAAAAATTAAAAAGAGAAATAAAATTAAATCAAATTAAAATTTAAAACAAATAGTTAATTAAAAAGGAATTTTGAAAAAGAGGGGAGGGGTTTTTGAAAATAAGAGAGAGAGAATTAGTTAGGTAGTTTTGAAAAAGATAAGAATCAAACAAAAAGATAGGATTAATTTGAAAAAGATTTGAAAATCAATTTGAAAAGATAAGAGGTTAGAAAAGAAGTTAGAAAAGATTTTGAAATTGATTTTGAAAAAGATGTGATTGAAATTTATTTTGAAAAAGATTTGAAAAAGAAATTTAAAAAGATTTGATTTTGAAAATTTAAAGTTGATTACTTGACTAACAAGAAACTAAAAAGATATGATTCTAAACTTTAAAGATTGAACCTTTCTTAATAGGCAAGCAACAAACTTTAAAATTTTTGAATCAATCACATTAATTGTTAGTAAAAATTTTGAAATTATGAAACAAAATAAGAAAAAGATTTTTGAAAATCAATTTGAACTTTTCGAAAATATGAAAGAAAAAATGAAAAAGATTTGATTTTTGAAAAAGATTTGAAAAAAGATAGAATTTTTAAATTGAAAATTTGACTTGACTCATAAGAAACAACTAGATTTTTAAAATTTTTTTGACTAAATCAAATCAAATTTTCGAAAATTTATGAGAGAAAAAGGAAAAGATATTTTTTTTTATTTTTGAATTTTTAATGAGGAGATAGAAAAACATCAAAAAGACTCAAACACATGAAAATTATGAATCAAAACACATTATGCATGCAAGAACACTTTGAATGTCAAGATGAACACCAAGAACACTTTGAATGTCAAGATGAACACCAAGAACTTATTTTTGAAAAAAAAAATTTTAAGAAAGAAAAACATGCAAGACACCAAACTTAAAAATTTTCAAACTTTAGACACTAACAAATTGAAAATGCATATGAAAAATAAGAAAAGACACCAAACATAAAAATGCAAAGATCAAACAAAGCAAATCATCAAGAACAACTTGAAGATTATGAAGAACACCATGCATGAGTTTTCGAAAATTTTAATGAAATTAAAAAGATGCAATTGACAAAAAACTTAAAAATTGCCAGTAGACTCAAACAAGAAACATAAAATATTTTTGGTTTTATGATTTTATTAATTTTTTTGGATTTTTCAAAAATTAATTGGAAAAAGAAAATTAAGGATTTCAAAATTTCTAATGAGAATTCCAGGAATCATGCAATGTTAGTCTAAACCTCCAGTTTAGGAATTAGACATGGCTTACTAGCCAGCCAAGCTTTCAATGAAAGCTTCGGTCCAAAACACTAGACATGGCCAATGGCCAGCCAAGCTTTAGCATACAAATCAGGCATACAACAGCTGATACGACGGGAGTCCAAGGACTCTTTGTGATGATAAGTTGAAACCTCGGTCCAAAAGAATTAGACATGGCTTCACAGCCAGCCAGACTTCAACAAATCATCATGAAACTCTAGAATTCATTCTTAAAAATTCTGAAGCTATAGAATAATTTATTTATTTCATAGAAATAATTTTTTTTTTGGAAAATTTTTCGAAAATAGAAATAAAAAATAAAAATAAAAAGCTTAAAAATAAAATTACCTAATATGAGCAACAAGATGAACCGTCAGTTGTCCAAACTCGAACAATCCCCGGCAACGGCGCCAAAAACTTGGTGCACAAAATCGTGATCGTTCATTCCTTGGTAACGGCGCCAAAAACTTGGAACGCACGTTCATAATTTTAGTTCTGTGTCGCAACTTCGCACAACTAACCAGCAAGTGCACTGGGTAGTCCAAGTAATAAACCTTACGTGAGTAAAGGTCGATCCTATGGAGATTGTCGGCTTGAAGCAAGCTATGGTCACCTTGTAAATCTCAGTCAGGCGGATTCAAATGGTTATAGAGTTTTAATAATTAAAATATAAATAAAACGTAAAATAAAGATAGAGATACTTATGTAATTCATTGGTGAGAATTTCAGATAAGCGTATAGAGATGCTTAGTTCCTTTTGAAACTCCTCTTTCCTACTGCTTTCATCCAATCCTTCATACTCCTTTCCATGGCAAGCTGTATGTAGGGCATCACCGTTGTCAATGGCTACATCCTGTCCTCTCAGTGAAAATGGTCCAAAATGCGCTGTCACCGCACGGCTAATCATCTGTCGGTTCTCGATCATACTGGAATAGGATTCAGTAATCCTTTTGCGTATGTCACTACGCCCAGCACTCGCGAGTTTGAAGCTCATCACAGCCATCCCTTCCCAGATCCTACTCGGAATACCACAGACAAGGTTTAGACTTTCCGGATCTCAAGAATGGCCGCCAATAATTCTAGCCTATACCACGAAGACTCTGATCTCACGATCAGGAGGCTAAGAGATATGAATTCAAGCTTGCTTTCATGTAGAACGGAAGTGTTTGTCAGGCACGCATTCATAAGTGAGAATGGTGATGAGCGTCACATAATCATCACATTCATCATGTTCTTGTGTGCGAATGAATATCTTAGAGAAGAAATAGGCTTGAGTTGAATAGAAAAACAATAGTACTTTGCATTAATTCATGAGGAACAGCAGAGCTCCACACCTTAATCTATGGTGTGTAGAAACTCTACCGTTGAAAATACATAAGTGAAAATAGGGTAGACATGGCCGAGTGGCCAGCCTCCCATGGAGGTCTAGAGATTTAAAAATGATCAAAAGATGATCCCCCAAATAAGATTTCAATTACAATAGTAAAAAGTCCTATTTATACTAAACTAGTTAGTAGGGTTTACAGAAATAAGTAAATGATGCAGAAATCCACTTCTGCGCCCACTTGGTGTGTGCTTGGGCTGAGCATTGAAGCTTTCACGTGTAGAGGTCTTCCTTGGAGTTGAACGCCAGTTTGTAACCTGTTTTTGGCATTTAACTCTGCTTTGCAACCTGTTTCTGGCGTTTAACTCCAGAATAGGGCAGAAAGCTGGCGTTGAACGCCAGTTTGCGTCATCTAAACTCGGACAAAGTATGGACTATTATATATTGTTGGAAAGCCCTGGATGTCTACTTTCCAACGCAATTCAGAGTACGCCATTTGGACTCCTGTAGCTCCAGAAAATCCACTTTGAGTGCAGGGATGTCAGAATCCAATAGCATCTACAGTCCTTCTTCAGCCTCTGAATCTGATTTTTGCTCAAGTCCCTCAATTTCAGCCAGAAATTACCTGAAATCGTAGAAAAATACACAAACTCATAGTAAAGCCCAGAAATGTGAGCCTACACTCTACTATGATCATGAATTTAGGAGGAGTAAAAGTGAGCCTACACTCTACATCTAGACACAAGGTAATTCAAACACTCTTATAGTTTCCTTGTACGTGGACGATCTTATCTATACAGAAAACAATGAGACCATGACCAAAGATTCAGAGAAGAAATGAAGAAGACATTTGAGATGATTGACTTAGGATTGATGCACTATTTTCTTGGCATTGAGGTAAACCAAAATGAAGACAAAAATTTCATCTCGCAAAAAAAATACACTCAAAATTTGCTGTAAAGATTGAAGATGAATAATTGCAAAGTAGTATCTACTCCTCTAGTCCATAATGAGAAATTACAAAAAGAAGATAGATCTGGAGAGGCAGATGCTTCGTAATACATAAGTCTTATTGGAAGCCTCCTTTATCTAACTACCACAAGACCCGACATGTATGAAACAAGTCTATTGTCAAGATTCATGCAAAAGGCAAGTCATAAATACTATAAAGTTGCAAGAAGGATCTTAAGATACCTACAAGGTACAAAAGATTATGGCATTTATGATAAATCTATTGAAGATATAAACTACTTGGATATACCGATAATGATTGGATAGGATCAATTGATGACATGAAAAGCACTTCTAGATATGTATTTACACTACGATTAGGAGTATTATCTTGGGCATAAAATATACAAGAATCTGTGGCTCAATCATCTGTTGAAGCTGAGTATGTTACAGCCGCAAATGCTACTAGTCAAGCAATATGACTAAGAAAAATATTCGAAGACATAGGAGAACAACAAAAAGAACCAACAACTATATTGTGTGACAGCAAGTCAGCAATAGCAATAGCAAACAATCCAGTCCATCATGGAAGGACCAAGCATATAACTATCAAGTATCATTTTATACGAGAAGCCATATTGGAGAAAAAGATAAAGATCGAATATTGCAACACAGATGAGCAACTGGCTGACATCTTTATCAAGGCACTACCAATATAAAAGTTTGAACTATTTCGAGAGATGCTTGGAGTTAGACATATGTGTATCAAAGAGGAGTATTGATTATGCTACACATTTGTGGAATTTTCTAGAATTCTCATAATCTTGTTTCATAAAAATAAATATTTAGATATTATAATGGAGAACTCTAGAAAATAAATAAATAAATCAAGTAACTAGAAAGATATAAGAAGATAATATTTAGAAATATCTATAATATCCAAGAACTAGAATTATCTAAAAATTGTAATGAACCAACTTGTGAAGCCTATAAATAGGCCATCATAAAATTTATTGTAACTAACTAACAAACATATTAAATTTCAGTAGTCTTTGTACTCTCTTCTCAAACTATTCATCCAAATCACTCATTCATTAAAATTATCCTTAATATTCTTACTTAACAATTCAAGTCCATCATATACTAAACCAACTTCAAACTATGATGAATGTAAAATTAAACCAAATTAGTGAAATTATTTCGGTGTTCGTATCTTTTTTAATTGAATATCAGTATAAATATTTATGTGTTTTAATATTTTTTAATTTTTATTTGAGGTTTTCCAACTTATTTTTCAACTATGTTAAATGTAGTTTTAATATTCTACTTTGCACAAAACAATGGTTACTCTTATATTTTTCATTATTCATCTTTAAAAATTATTATCATTCTCAAACCTTAGCTTTCTCATAAACCTCTGTTATTATTTTTTAACATATTTTTTTCATATTAGAATCTAGAGTCATAACTACTATTCACTATCAACCTAATTACGCCTGCCTCCTCAAATCAAGTGCTCTATTGTTTATGTCATAAATTTGTGTTATCTTTTAAGGAAGGGAGCTCAAATTTTTTAGTTTTTGTCTTGAAAAACTAAAGAAAGCTTGGATATGGTTGGACTCACAACCTAAAGAAAGCTTGAACTCTTGGGAAAAGTTAGTCAATGCTTTCTTGGCCAAGTTCTTTCCACCTCAAAAGTTGAGCAAGCTTAGAGTGGAAGTCTAAACCATCAGACAGAATGAAGGTGAATCCCTCTATAAAGCTTGGAAAAGATACAAGCAATTGATCAAGAGGTGTCCTTCTGACATGCTTTCAGAATGGAGCATCCTATGTATATTCTATAATGGTCTGTCTGAATTGTCCAAGATGTCATTGGACCACTCTGCTGGTGGATCTCTTCATCTGAAGAAAACACCTGCAGAAGCCAGGAACTCATTGAGATGGTTGCAAATAACCAGTTCATGTACACTTCTGAATGAAATCCTGTGAATAATGGGATGACTCAGAAGAAAAAAGTTCTTGAGATTGATACTCTGAATGCCATATTAGCTCAGAATAAAATATTGACTCAGCAAGTCAATATGATTTCTCAGAGTCTGACTGAAATGCAAGCTGCATCAGGTAGTACTAAAGAAGCCTCCTCTGAAGGAGAAGCTTATGACCGTGAGAATCCTGCAATGGAAGAGGTGAATTACATGGGAGAATCCAATGAAAACACTTATAATCATTCATGGAGGAATCATCCTAATTTCTCATGGAAGGATCAACAGAAGCCTAATCAAGGCTTCAATAATAATAATAATGGTGGGAGAAATAGGTTTGGCAATAGCAAGCCTTTTCCATCATCTTCTCAGCAACAGACAGAGAATTCTAAGCAGAGCCTCTCTGACTTAGCAGCCATAGTCTCTGATCTATCTAAGACCACTCTCAGTTTCATGACTGAAACAAGATCCTCCATTAGAAATTTAGAGGCACAAGTAGGTTAGCTGAGTAAAAGAGTCATTGAAATCCCTCCTAGTACTCTCCCAAGCAATACAGAAGAGAACCCAAAGAGAGAGTGCAAGGCCATCAATATGTCCAACATGGTCGAACCTGTAGAGGAGGGAGAGGCAGTGAATTCCAGTGAGGAAGACCTCAATGGACGTCCACTGGCCACTAAGGAGTTCCCTAATGAGGAACCAAAGGAATCTGAGGCTCATACAGAGACCATAGAGATTCCACTGAACTTACTGTTGCCATTCATGTGCTCTGATGAGTATTCTTCCTCTGAAGAGGATGAAGATATTGTTGAAGAGCAAGTTGCTCAGTATCTAGGAGTAATCATGAAGCTGAATGCCAAGTTATTTTGTAATGAGACTTGGGAGGATGAACCTCCATTGCTCATCAATGAACTAAATGCTTTGGTTCAACTGAAATTACCTCAGAAATAACCAGATCCCGGAAAGTTCTTAATACCTTGTACCATAGGCACTATGACTTTTGAAAAGGCTCTGTGTGACCTGGGGTCAGGAATAAACCTCATGCCACTCTCTGTAATGGAGAAACAAGGGATCTTTGAGGTACAAGCTGCTAAATTCTCACTAGAATTGGCAGGCAAATCAAGGAAACAGGCTTATGGACTTGTAGAGGATGTCTTAGTGAAGGTTGAAGGCCTGTACATCCCTGCTGATTTCATAATCCTAGACACTGGGAAGGATGAAGATGAATCCATTATCCTTGGAAGACCCTTCCTAGCCACAGCAAGAGCTGTGATTAATGTGGACAGAGGAGAGTTAGTCCTTCAATTGAATGAGGACTACCTTGTGTTTAAGGCTCAAGGATCTTCTTCTATAACCATGGAGAGGAAGCATGAAAAGCTTCTCTCAATACAGAGTCAAACAGAGCCCCCACACTCAACTTCTAAGTTTGGTGTTGGGAGGCCATCATTAAGCTCTGAGTATCTGTGAAGTTCTCTAAGAGCTCACTATCAAGCTATTGACATTAAAGAAGCGCTTATTGGGAGGCAACCCAATGCTATTTAATTATATTTATTTGTTTTCCATTGTTGTGTTATGTTTTCTTTAGGAAGATGATCATGTGAAGTCATAAAAACAACTGCAGAATTAAAGCGGAATAAAAAACAACATTAAAAATAGCACACCCTGGAGGACAGGCTTACTGGCATTTAAACGCCAGTAAGGATAGCAGAATGGGCGTTTAATGCCCAGTCTGGCAGCATTCTGGGCGGTTAACGCTAGAAAAGGGTGTCTGGCGTCTGGCTGGCGTTAGACGCCGGAAATGGTAGACAAACTGGCATTTAACGCCAGAAAAGGGTGTCTGGCTGGCGTTAAACGCCAGAAAGGGGCAGCAGACTAGCGTTTAATGCCAAGAAAGGTAGCAGAGTTGGTGTTAAACGCCAGAATTTGCACACAAAAGGCGTTTACATGCCAGAATGGTACAGGGAGCAGAATTCCTTGACACCTCAGGATCTGTGGACCCCACAGGATCCCTACCTACCCCACCTCTTCTTCTCTACTTTTCACACATTTCCATAACACTCTTCCCCAAACACCATTCACTATCAAATCCTACCCTCTTCCCTATAAACTCTTCACCACTCACATCCATCTATCATAAAACCCCACCTACCTCATCATTCAAATTCAAACCATTTCCCTCCCAAACCCAACCCCTCACACACGACTTCCTTCTCTCTCTTACCCTATAAATACCCCTCCTCACCACCTTCAATTTTACACATCATACACATTCCTACCCCCCCATTGGCCGAATTCATCACACCCCTCCATCTCCTCCATTTCTTCTTCTTCTCCGCATTTCTTTCTACCTTTGCTCGAGGACGAGCAAACATTTTAAGTTTGGTGTGGAAAAAGCTCTGCTTTTTATTTTTCCATAACTATTAATGGTACCTAAGGCCAGAGAAACCTCTAGAAAGAGGAAAGAGAAGGCAATTGCTTCCACCTTTGAGTCATGGGAGATGGAGAGACTCATCTCAAAAGCCCATCACTAAAAAGAGGATGGAGCAAACAAGAGAGCCCACTCATGGACCTAAACAAGAGCATGAGGAAATTCCTCATCAAGAAATCCCTAAGATGCCTCAAGGGTTGCACTTTCCTCCACACAACTATTGGGAGCAACTCAACACATCTTTAGGAGATTTGAGTTCTAACATGGAGCAACTAAGAGTGGAGTACCAAGAGCACTCCATCATCCTCCATGAAATAAGAGAGGACCAAAAGTCCATGAGAGAGGAGCAACAAAGGCAAGAAGAGACATAGAGGAGCTCAAGCACTCAATAAGATCTTCAAGAGGAAGAACTAGCCGCCATCCTTAAGGTGGACCCGTTCTTTAATTTTCTTGTTCTTATTTTCCTATTTTTCAATTTCTATGCTTTATGTTTTATCTATGTTTGTGTCCTTATTACATGATCATTAGTGTCTAGTGTCTATGTCTTAAAGCTATGAATGTCCTATGAATCCTTCACCTTTCTTAAATAAAAAAAATATTTTCTGAAAAAGAAAAAGAGGTACATGAATTTCGAATTATATCTTGAAAATAATCTAATTATTTTGATGTGTTGGCAATACTTTTTCTTTTCTGAATGAACGCTTGAACAGTGCATATTTTTGATATTGTTGTTTATGAATGTTAAAATTGTTGGCTCTTGAAAGAAAAATGAAAAAAGAGAAATGTTATTGATAATCTGAAAAATCATAAAATTAATTCTTGAAGCAAGAAAAAGCAGTGAAATTCAAAAGCTTGTGAAAAAAATATGAAAAAAAATGGCGAAAAAAATAAAGAAAAAGAAAGAAAAAGAAAAAGCAAGCAGAAAAAGCCAATAGCCCTTTAAACCAAAAGGCAAGGGTAAAAAAGATCCAAGACTTTGAGCATTAATGGATAGGAGGGCCCAAAGGAATAAAATCCTGACCTAAGCGGCTAAATCAAGTTGTCCCTAACCATGTGCTTGTGGCGTGAAGGTGTCAAGTGAAAAGATTGAGACTGAGCGGTTAAAGTCGTGGTACAAAGCAAAAAGAGTGTGCTTAAGAGCTCTGGGCACCTCTAACTGGGGACTCTAGCAAAGCTGAGTCACAATCTGAAAAGGTTCACCCAGTTAAATGTCTGTGGCATTTATGTATCCGGTGGTAATACTGGAAAACAAAATGCTTAGGGTCACGGCCAAGACTCATAAAGTAGATGTGTTCAAGAATCAACATACTGAACTAGGAGAATCAATAACACTATCTGAATTTTGAGTTTCTATGGATGCCAATCATTCTGAACTTCAAAGGATAAAGTGAGATTCCAAAACTGTTCAGAAGTAAGAAGCCACTAGCCCTGCTCATCTAATTGGAACTGAGCTTCATTGATATTTGAGATTTAATGTATTTTCTTTTCTTTTTATCCTATTTTGTTTTTAGTTGCTTAGGGACAAGCAACAATTTAAGTTTGGTGTTGTGATGAGCGGATAATTTATACCCTTTTTGGCATTGTATTTACATAGTTTTTAGTATGTTTTAGTCACTTTTTATTATATTTTTATTAGTTTTTATTCAAAAATCACATTTCTGGAGTTTACTATGAGTTTGTGTGTTTTTCTGTGATTTCAGGTATTTTCTGGCTGGAATTGAGGGACCTGAGCAAAAATCTGGTTCAGAGGATGAAAAAGGACTGTAGATGCTGTTGGATTCTGACCCTCCTGCACTCGAAGTGGATTTTCTGGAGCTACAAAAACCCAATTATTACGCTCTCAATTGCGTTGAAAAGTAGACATCTTGGACTTTCCAGCAATATATAATAGTCTATACTTTGCCCGAGATTTGATGGCCCAAATTGGTGTTCAAAGCCAACCTAAAACTTCCTGGCGTAAAATGCCCAAACTGGCACCAGAATTGGAGTTAAACGCCCAAACTGGCACCCAAGCTGGCGTTTAACTCCAAGAACAGCCTATGCACGTGAAAGCTTCAATGCTCAGCCTAAGCACATACCAAGTGGGCCCCAGAAGTAGATTTCTGCACTACCTGCACTTAGTTACTCATTTTCTGTAAACCCTGGTAACTAGTTTAGCATAAAAACTACCTTTATACATCTTCGGATCACTTTTGATCTTTGATCATCTTTTGGCACTTTTATGTTACATTTGGGAGGCTGGCCTCACGGCCATCCCTAGACCTTTTTCACTTATGTATTTTCTACGGTGGAGTTTCTACACCCCATAGATTAAGGTGTGGAGCTCTACTGTTTTTCATGAATTAATGCAATTACTACTATTTTCTATTCAATTCACACCTAATTCTTCTCCAAGATATACTCTTGTACTCAATTCAGTTAAGTCAGAATGAAGGGGTGACCCGTGACAATCACCCACTATCTTCGTTACTCGCTTAGCCAAGATCCGCGTGCCTGACAACCACAAGCGGTCTACATGATGTTCAACGTAGTCATTGGACGATAGCCGGAGAATATTCTCTTGGGTATCTAATACACGGACCGAGTCCGTGAGATTAGTATATTTGTGGTATAGGCTAGAACCATTGGCAGCATTCCTGAGATCCGGAAAGTCTAAACCTTGTCTGTGGTATTCCGAGTAGGATCTGAGAATGGATGACTCTGACGAGCTTCAAACATGCGAATGTTGGGCGCAGTGATAGTGTGCAAAAGGATAGAGAGATCCTATTCCGACGCTAGCGAGAACCGACAGATGATTAGCCGTGCGGTAGCTGTACCTGGTATTTTTCATCCGAGATGAGAAATCTGACAGTTGATTAGCCGTGCAGAGATCGTACCTGGTATTTTTCATCCGAGAGGATCATACAACTTGTCATGGAAGGGAGAACGCATGGTTGGAAGAAGACAAGAGGAAAGCAGAGGTTCAGAAGCAACAAAGCATCTCCAAACGCTTATCTGAAATTCCCACCAATGAATTACATAAGTATCTTTATCTTTATTTTATGTTTTATTTATCTTTTAATTATCAAAACCTCATAACCATTTGAATCCGCCTGACTAAGATTTACAAGATGACCATAGCTTGCTTCAAGCCAACAATCTCCGTGGGATCGATCCAGTGCACTTGCTGGTTAGTTGTGCGGTGTTGTGAAAAGTGTGAATCACAATTTCGTCCACCAACCGTTAATTTCTATCCAAATTTTGAGAATTATTTTATTGATATGATTCAGATTCTTTAATCCTTAATAGTCCAAAAAATTTTCGGTTTTTTTTTCTTAGTTGGATTTTGATAGAAACGTCAAGATTTTTGTAATCCCTATCAATACTGGGGCTAAACAGTGTTGTGACTCTCTATAAATATATCATAGATGATCACCATACTTGCACTTTATCTATACTGAAATTCATAATATTTGAGTAATTTTGTTGTGGCAGGTAGCAATGGCAGCTAGGTGAGTCCATGTGCCATTTGGTAAATTTTACAATTTTTTTATCTTTCACTAAATATGAGGACCTTGATTTTTAGGTATGATTTCATCAAGTGTATTAATGCTGGTCCATAGCATAAGGTGTGGAAGCTCAAAGTACGTGTCATTAGACTTTGGACCGTTTCTCACTGCAAATTCTGGGATGAAGGTACCTATTGAGATAGTTGTCCTTGATGAAGAGGTAAAATCTTCTCTTTAAATTTGAGATTTATTTTGGTAATGACTGAGTAATAAACCTCATTTATCTATGACTCTATAAAACTCATACATTCAGGGGGATAAAATTCAATGCTCTATTAAAGGCATATTTGTTCCTATCTTCGAGGGCCTACTCGCTGAGGGCAACGTGTACGTGGTCACTAATTTTGCAGTTGATTTGAATACCATCAAGTTCAAGTCTACTAGACACGAATTTAGAATCAACTTCAAGAGGGACACGATTGTGCGTTCGGTACAAGATTCTTCAGTTCCATTGAACGGATTCAATTTTGTTCAATTCAAAAAAATTCATGCAGGGTCTAAAGAAGATGGTTATTTAGTTGGTAAGTACTTTGTTAGAGTAATCTATAACACATGTGTTATTTAATTCTTTAAGGTCTAATTTTTTAAGCAAAATAATTTATCAATCTGATCGTATTACATAATATGTCTATATTTAACGTATGTCATTTGAATTGGCTGATGTGTCATTTTTGTTATAGGTATAGTACTAAAAAAATTGTATTATTTAGTAAAATTTTTCTTCAATTTGTTATTGGCTTTGTTTTCTATTATTATGCATTTTATTTTAACACATCTAAAGACAGATTTTATATATATAGCAACTAAAGAATTAGTACCTTTAAAGGTATCGTTGGTAACAAGTACTAACCTATTTATTTTTTATTTCTTCATGAACTTTGATTTCTAGGCCCTAACTATTTATTAATAGTCTTTTATATTTTTATTTTTAAGAAAATTAAAAAAATCTGATTTCAACATGGATGAAACTTTGGAAATAATGTCATTTTTGGACAAAAATTTGAGCAAATAAAGTTTTGTTAATGGAAAGATTGGTGCCTTTATTTTGTAGATGTGATAGGTCAGCTTGCCTCTAAGGGTAACTTGGTCGAGTTCACACGGGACGGGAAGCCGTCAAGTTATATCACCATAGAAGTTGATGATCTTGAGTAATGCTTAATATCTTTTTGATAGTGACTTTTGTTTTAAAATCTTATTTTGGAATTTTGTGCCTCTCTTTACTCTACAAGCATTGCTATTTCTTATACGGGTGGACAGAAATTAAGGGCAACGTTATGGCAGACTTTTGCTTTTGACTTGCTCAAATATTTTGAGGAACACTCGTGTCTTACCTATATGGTTATTCTCCAAATGGGCAAGATGAAATTTTAGAGTGGTTTATTTATTTTACTAGTATTTGAATGCATGTTTTGTGTCATCATATGCTTTTGGTATTTTCTTTAATTTGTTATGTCTTTTTGTAGGGGTCATGGGTATTTCCAACACAAACTACAATTCGAAACTCTTTATCAATGTTGAGTTTCTAGCTGCCAGAGATTTCTTTACAAGCTATAGTGTATAGATCAGTAGTGTGGCCAGCAGAATATTTATACAAGGCTTTTGATTGTTTAACTATTAGCAAATTTCATAAATTCTGATTTAAAAATGCAAGGGTGAACAAATTGGATCCTGTTGACGGACAAAACATAATGCCGTTGGTCTATGATCAACCTGTTTCCATTGAGGAAGATTTTTTGCGTCTGTCAGTCTACAAAACAATTGCGGAGATAAAGGATCATAATAAGGTAAAATTCTTTCTTTAGTAGTCTTCCTTTTTTTCAATTATTATATCTAATATTTGTTGAATCATAATCTCAATTGTTGTGTTGTACCCTTGCATCCATCGATTTTAGGATGCTGTATTTGTTACTTCCGGAACGATTAAGAAAGTTGAGACTGAGTTTGGTTGGTGGTACAAAGGATGTAAGAAGTGTCGTCGTGGCTTAAGGGAACTTGAGAAAAGATATTTTTGTCCCAATTGCGTTGAAGACTATGGGTTTTATGTGCTAGGGTATGACTCACGATACTTCTTTAACATTGACACACTACATACTCTTTATCTAAGAAAATAATGGTATAAACTAATCTTTTGTATTATTTCTTGATAAATTTTGTTGTTGAATTCTATCATTCGTAATTCAGTTAGCCTAATAGGTTAAAGATAACTGATTTTAAATAAGGATAACCATCTCTTTCAAAGCATAACATATAGCAAGAGTTAAACATAATTAACCAAATGAAAGGGTTTCATTGTCATTTAGAGGTGGATAGGTATATCAAAGTGTACATAGTATTTTTTGTGGGTCATGTTGTTTGGGGTTGTGATGTGCTGTTAAACTATTCTCCCGTGTGGGATCGAGACTATTAGATAATCCATTAAAAAACCATTTGCGTCGAATTCAATTATAACATAATATAGACAGTCTGACTATTGGTATAATTTATGTAGTATATTGTTCTTGAATTGTAAATTCTTTGGTGAATAATAGGTACAGTATCCACGTAAGGGTGATAGACCACACCGACGCTGCCTCTTCTATTTTGTTCGATGGAAAAGCTGCAAAGTTTCTTGGAGTTTCTGCCAATGACCTTAGGCAGTCTTGTGTGACTAAGGTTTGATGTCATATTCACTTTTTTGTGTTATTTGTTTTGAACTATACCTTAATATTTATTATTCATGAGAGCATGAATGAACTTTTTTTCGCTAAATGTGAAGGGTGTTGAGAAAAATTTCTCTCCCGCAGAGATTAATAAGTTTAGGGATATTAAGTCCATCTTCAAAGTGCAACTCAAGATGAGGAATATGAACTCTTATGAGCCATATATGATTCATGTGCTGAGAATGACTAATGAGAATTCTTTGGTCTCTGTTTTTCTGGATAAATATAATCCTGACCCTATAACCTCTCTGGCTAATAACTTTCTCTTTTGTTTCGGTATTGCAAAAACAGATCAACCAGATTTAGTTGATGTCTTTTTATTAAATCAATTATTTTGTAGGACCTTTTGTTGCACGAAAATTTTGAACTACTGAGCTTGTCTACTGGTCCATACGACACTTCTAAGGTTTGTGTCAAATATTTCCAATTTAAATTGTTATAATGATGCTCTTAGTCTATATAGTAACTAAAATATTATTATTCTTATTATTATTGGTACATGATGGCGTATCTCAGGATTGTGAAAGTGAGTCAACTCCATCACCTGCAATTAATGAGAAACATAATTCTAAGATTCTCGAAGCTAAGAAACATATGGAAGAGGTTGGAGAGGAGTCAGTTTCATCCAAATCTAAGAAAGGAAAGTGGGTTGCGATGAAGGACTAAATTATTACGCCTCTACACAGTTCAATTTATAATATATAAGAATAATTTATTTAAACTATTATTTGAATGAACTATGGTTATTTGAGAGTAATTAGGATCTACCATATATGAGTAGTTTATTTCTCTTTAATCTTTGTGTTGACATTAATTTATCTCTTAGAACTTGATACAAGAGTTGTTTCGTTTATTTGTTTATTTAATCCAAGATTTGAGTGTGTTTTCCTTTAATAAATACTTATTATTATTATTATTATTGTTGTTGTTATTGTTGTTGTTGTTATTGTTGTTGTTGTTGTTGTACGTTTTAAGGTAATAAGCTTTGATTTTGCTGTACATACTTACTAAAAAAAGTATTCACTAAATTTGAGTGTCTTCTCTCATTTCTTACGTACTCAATTTAAGAAACCAAATCAACATCTAGCTGATTCGCAAAACAAAATACAACAGCCCATAACCAAAAAAATAAAACAAAATGAAATACAACCATATCCATGAGCTGCAAGAGAAAAAATTACTCTAAAAAATACAAAACTATCAATTTATTATTTTTTATTATTAATTAGTCATTTAACATTAAATTATCAAATAAAAAATATTATTGAATGAGAGTAGTTACACTAAAGTAGGTTATGTTATATTTTTGACTCTGTAAAAGAAAATTTTTTATTTCGTTCAAAAAAGGAAACTTTTGATTTGAAATAAAATAATTTCTTTGATTCTTTCCAAAAAATTATAACATATACACATTAAAGTTTTAGCTCGGTCCGAAATACAATAGGTCTATATAAGAACTCTACAATTACATATAATTATCATATTCAGTAATTAATTAGTAGATATTTTTTGAAGGTGCTACCGTTGCACATTGCACCACATCTTTATGTAAGTTTTATTTTTTTTCATTTCAAATAATTTTAAGTGTCGATTAGTCTTCTATTGATTAGTGTTTTTATTTTATTTTGTTCAACTTCTTTGCAATTTTACTTTTTTATGGTTCACATGTTATAAACTTATTAGTTTAGTAGTTGAAAATAAATAATATTTGTATAATTGTTAAATATTTAAAAAAAATAAGACTATTATGCACTCTCTAAAGTGCTATTACTATACAATACTCTATGTTTTATGTAAGTTTTATATGTTTTATGTAAGTTTTATTTTCTTTTATGAGATAGATTAAAGTTTGTTAAGTTGGATAATAATTTTTATTATTCACTAAATCTAATTATTCAAAAAAATTATCTTATTATTTAAAAAATAAATTTAAAAACTACATGTCACGGAGAACATGCAGTACTACCTTTTAAAAGTATATTATTATTATTATTATTATTATTATTATTGAAACATACCACAAAGTTGTATTTAATTTTTAATACGTAATCTAATTTTCAATATTTAAATTTTAAATGACAAATTATTATATGTTGATTATTTTGTCCTTAACTAATTTTTTTTTGTTATACATTGATAAAAAAATGTGATTTATTAATCACTTCTAAATTCAAATTTAAAAATTATTGTGTATGAGTGTATATTTTTAATTAATTATTTAATGATATATAATATAAAAATTAGTTTGCTTAAGGCAAGCTATATTTAAATTGGTTTGGCTTATATATATACCCCTTTTAATTAGATTATTAATTTGTGACTTAGTCACTGTTAATATATTTTTACATATTTAAAAATTAAGTTTTTTTACTTTTTAAGTAAAAAATATACCTCATAAATTAATCAATACATAATCAGTATTGTAAGTTAATAGATATTTAAAATTTAACTTCAAGATAAGTATTAAAATTTGAAAATTTGTATTCGTAACTCATTTTACAGGAGAAATACATTGTAGATAAGTGACTTAACAACAATAATGTATCCCACTCCAGTCACCCAATCCAAAATTGCAAGGTTAAAACGAAAGATAATTTTGGCAAGAAAATGAAAAAGACTTGATGATAACAAGTCTGTTTTTTTTTTGTGCTTCTGGTAAGTGTTCTTGTGAAACTTTTTTAATTTCTATTTTTTTATGAGAAATACAATTTAAGCTATTATCATTGTTGAGAATATTAGTGAAGTAGTTTGTACTATACATAATTTTTTAAATATTTTAATTTAGTGATTAAACAACTGTAAATAACTATTCATCTTTATAATTTTTTTTAAAAAAATTTATATTTAATAAGCTATAAATTACATAAAAACTATGCAATCTTCAAATCCTCAGGTACTATTTAGGCTAATTAATTATTTAATATTGTTTAAGATATACTCTGTCATAATTTAAAATAATATACTATTTAATCTAAATTAGTACATAAAACTCTATACTAATTGGAGAAATATAAAATTTGATGCTTTTGTGTAGATCTATTTAACTCGATTTAAATAAATTATAATTTTAAAATTATATTTAAATTTAGAGTTTTATTTATTATTTAAATTGAATTGTATTTATTTTTAAGTCATTACTGGGTATATTTTAAATAATATGATATAGATATTCATTGATTTAGTTTAATAATTTTAAAAATAATTCAATAAAACTAAACCAATACAAATTTTTTTTAACTATGAAAGCATACTACTAAAATATATAAAATCAAATACGAGATTAGTTAATTGAATAATTATTATTTGTGTTTCATTTATTTTTCTTGACTTAACAGTGTCGAAGAACAACAATAATACAAATTTTGACGTACATAAAAATGTGCATCATATTACTGCATGTCAAAGAACAGTGTGTCGAGAAACTGGTACCTCATCTAATATTCTTAGTTTACAATCAAGTGAAGATAAAGGTGATATTTTTTTCACTGTAATTAATTCATATTTATCTAAATTTAATTTATATCAATTTAATGACGAAAATTTTCTATATATTTCTCATTACTATCTATGTATGGTGTACACTATGCCTCACATGGAATTGGATAGGAAAATAATCCTCCTAATTATGTAAGACCTTCTACATCAGAGATAAGATCTAAATCTTTAACTCTACCAACGGATTTCTCATTGACAAGAACTCCACTGTTCGTGTTAACAAATAGTACATATAATTAATGATTGCCAAATAATTCATACACCAATATTTAACAAAAAGTATACTTCATCGGAAATTATTTATATAGCATAGATTTATTACAATTCTAGCATACTCCAGTGTACAAGGACCCGCCAATAATTTAATGGAAGTCGTTCCGCAAAATCAGCTTCAATCACACTGCGGTTCCAACAGATCGTGCCTAACAGAAAGGTAATTTAGAAAAGATGATCATCATTATTATATTCTTTTCTTTCCTATAGTGTCTAACGTTTAATTGAATAAAATTGAACTTTTTGTAAAGAAGTTCTACTATAATTTGGGTGCAAAAAAGACAATCTTCCTCTGTTGTTGCTTCGGTGGCTATTAATTTGGCACATCTTTATGAAGATATAAATTTATCGACTGTTAAGACGCATCCATCAAGCAGTGACATACAAAGTGGCCAAAATATTGACCCTTTTGTTGATGATGAAGGTAATTTCTCATTATATCAAGAATTTAAGTTTGTATTTTACAAGAGATATGAATTATTAGTAATACATCAACATATATGTTTGTATTTTTTATAATTTTTATTGATTGTAGTTTTGAATGGTTATGATGATTCAATGTTGGATGTGGATATGGAAGATAATTTTATACCATCCTCAGAAACCTTAGACGGTATGTAAAAATTTTATCTTTATGTTTATTTGCATCTTTGTGTACATCATGGACTAAATTCCATCGGTATAACAACTGAGTATCTAAAGAGAGTTCATTCGACAGATGTCTGGGATATAGGAAATCCTATTTATCAATGTCAATACTGTAAAGCTTGGATGTGGTCTGGAGAAAGGCTTGCTAAA